>NC_142011.1:40363890-40530140 GCF_049901735.1 Notechis scutatus | reverse complement strand
TAGCAATTTCTGCCTGGACTATCACAGTAAATTATGTCTATCATTGAATAACATGTGGAATTTCAGATATTTTTTTAACAGTAAAATATTTATTTTGTTTTAAGGTTTATGTGAAGCAGACAACAAATTTGTTATGGGTTTCTTTTCTTTTTTTTCTTGTTAGGTCTTAATCACAGAACATGGTGACCTTGGTAACAGCCGATTTTTAGACCCAAGGAACAAGATTTCCTTTAAATTTGATCATTTGAGGAAGGAAGCAAGCGATCCTCAACCAGAAGACATAGATGCATCACTAAAGTCATGGAGGGATGCCTGTGATAATGCATTAAGAGCTTATGTGAAAGATCATTATCCACATGGCTTTTGTACTGTTAAGTATATAACTCTTCCTATGCTAAAACTTTATTCTTATATTAATTATTGTAAAAAAGTATTTTGACTGATAGAGTTTTTAATAGCTTGCTTTTTCAGAGTTGGAATCAGATCTATAAAAATATATTCATTTATAAATTGCCCCACAAAGCAAAGACATGTAACTTTTTCAGGTGAGGGCCATGTTGATACAGAAAAGTATTTCACATTTCCATAGCAGCTAAGGAGAATAGGATTTGCAATGCATTTATTTTTTATCAATGTAAATATTTTTCTTTAAAAATAGGTTTATAGTAAAACTATAGATGGACAGCCAACAGTTATAGCTTGCATTGAGAGTCACCAGTTTCAACCCAAAAACTTTTGGTAAGCATATTTCTAATTCTTTCATTTATACTCAGCATACAACTCCCATTTAAAAAAAAACTATATGCTTTCAATTAATTGTTCATATTTCTTAGAACTTTAAATTTCTCAGAGGAAATTCATCTTTTGGGGGTGTCATATACAAAATTATATTAAATATTTGTATACAAACTTACAAACCATACCTTTGAATACAGGTTTACAACAATAATTGAACCTGCAATTTAGATTGTAAGTCATGACAATCATGTCATAAGTGGGTCACATGACCATGACTGATTTTATGACTTTTTTGTGGTGGCCGTTAAGCAAACGTGGCACTTGTAAAACAAACATGGAGATTAAGCAAACCCATTGCTTCCTATGGGGTATTTTTTTTTTGCTGGAAATCAGTAGTAGATACTGATTTCTGATAAGGGCATAAAATCATGGTTAGGTAACTCTGGGGTGCTGCAAACAGTTCTAAGTTGCCGAGTGTCCAAAATGCGGTCACATGGCCATGGGAAGGGAGATGTCGGAACTTGGAATCTGGGATGTAAATGGCTTTTGGGGGGGTCTGTTGTAACTTCAGATAGTTGCTAGGTGACCAGTCTTAAGTTGAAGACTGTCTGTATATGCACATATAGAATCTCAGGATTGCATATCCTTGTGTAAATGAGACAAAATTACATACAGATAATGCTGTCTCATTTAGTGATTATTTACAATTAAAATGATACAGGTAAATCACTGAGTACTGATCCCAAAAGAGCACATATACATTGTTTTTGATGCCTGTTTTATTATAATAAATAGAAACAACTGCAATTCTTCTTTGTAAGAGGATCTATAGACTGGATAATTCTTATATGGTTATATTTTTAATACTGGGTATTATGACACATTTTCTGGTGCCTGAATAGATAAACAATGCAATTTGAAAAATAGCCAGAAACTTATGACTTCACCAAATTCTCATCGCTTTTGGAAGCATTTAAAATTATGTTCTTAGCCCTACCTATGCCATTTAATGGCAAAGAGCTTGATATAGTAAATGTGTAGAGACTAGGAAATGCTGCCTTGAAAGGAATGGCATTTTATTAACCTGAAAACAATTTAAAGGGAATAATTTTCAGCCCATTCTCCCATTACTATAAATAATATAGTTTCTGGTTTTGGTAGGAATGGACGCTGGAGATCAGAATGGAAATTTACCATTACTCCACCTACAGCTCAAGTGATTGCAGTGCTCAAGATCCAGGTTTGTTAAGCTATACAGAAACTACCAATAAACTCCTTCCAAAATTTGATTTTCTCAAATAGGAAATTACACAACTGCCTACTGGAATTGGGTATGTCTAATTTAATGAAAAGAAGGACTAGAAAAGAAGAACTGCTATAAATTTGTTACTGCTTCCCTAGCATTATTTAGAAATGGCCCAATATATTTAAAGATAGTAATATCCTTGAGAAATAAATTTGCTTTGTGCTTTCTTATTGCTAAAATTTATTATATAAATTAAGATAGTTGCACAATATGGATTTGTGTAACTATTGTGTGCAATTTAACTGAATAATTATAAATAATGAGCAAATTTTTAAAAGTACATTCAATATAAATTGATGAACATTTTTAAAAAGGTAAAAAGGTATTTTTATAAGTAAAAATATCCTGTATCCGTAGTATACATAGCTTCAAATAAGGCCATTTAGCTTTGTCAAAACTTGATCAGAAGCATCAAGGAAAAGGCTTTTCTCTTTAAATTAAGAAGGAAGGAAGGCTTTGTCCCTGTACAATATTTAGTACAAAGCATTTAAATCGTCAATGGTTTCATTTTAATATAGGTGCATTATTATGAAGATGGTAATGTGCAGCTGGTTAGCCACAAAGACATACAGGAGTCTGTAGCAGTTTTGGTAAGTGAGGACGTTTACTTAATATATCATTATTTTGCTGTCTTTCTTACATGTAATTCTTTCAAAGATAGGAGTTATGAGTTATTCAGTAGGGGATAGCATTTTGCTTAGGGAGAAAGTGCTGTGCAGGATGTATTTTAGTCCAGAACGTAAAGTAATTTCTGCATTTCAAAAGTGACTTTTCACTTCATCAGAGAATTAAACCTTTGTTTATGTACTGTCTTTTGAAGAATATTGTATACAGATAGTCCTCAATTTACAACCATTTGTTTAACAACAATTCAAACTTATAACAGCACTGAAAAAGTGACTTATGACCAGTTTTCCCACTTATGACCATTGCAGCATCCCCATACTCACATGATCAAACTTGGGGGCTTGGGACTAGTATGCATTTACAATGGTTGCAGCATCCTAGGGTCCTGGGATTGTTGTAACCTTGGAGCTCCATTGACAAGCAAAGTCAATGGGGAAAGCCAGATTTGCTTAACTGCGGGATTCACTTAACTGTAGTGATGCACTTAACAACCATAGCAAAAAGGTTGTTGAATGGGGTATGAGTCATTTAGCAACTGCCTTGCTTAGCAGTAGAAATTTTGGGCTCAATTATGGTCATAAGTCAAGGACTACCTCTAAGCAAAAACTATTGGTTTTCCAGCTATACCCCCCCACCCCAAATTGAGTCTGCAATAATAACATCTATGTATGTAGATACATAGTAGATGAAATACTATATTGTCAATTTATCAGCCTATATGGAGTCAGGTTTAAGCTGTGCTGTCTCTACCATTAAATTACATGAGGCATATTTCCTATATTTGTGAATAGGCCTTCTTCAGGAGGGATCTATTGTTGATACTGATTTGTAGATTACTCATATTCATGTGGTACTCATATTTTTGGCAAATGCTAAAAGACATCAAATAAGTATTTTCAGAAAAACTAAAACAGAAAACTTTAACAGCAACTGCACTTGTACCATGAACACATTTTATGAAAAAAATTACTGAAGAATAATAAGGCAGTCAGAAACATGTTAATTATGGCATACTTGATCATTTGATAGTATACTGTTGGTGATCATTGTGTCAAAGAGTGAGTCAGAAGGTTAAGATTGTGGATGTTAGTGGACTGAGAGAAATCAAATTCAAAGCTAAATTACTTTTACCCATGGAAACTTACTGGATATCTGTGCCCAGTCTGAAACTACCTGATGTTTTTTATTTTATTTAGCATATGACATCTACAGAGGGCATGCAATCACTGATGACAATACAATCTGATGTGTTATTATGTAGTTATAACAGGCATGATATTCTTCCGATTAAAATCGGAATTCCGATTTTTTTTTTGGAATCCCTCCCCCTTTCCCCCCACCCCTTCTTCTCCTCCTTCCCCTCCCCTCGGAGGCCCTTCCCCTCCCCTCCAGTCCCGCGTTGCCTCAGGAAGGGAAAGGCAAAAAGGAAGAGCCGCGGCAGCGCTTTGCAACGGCAGCAGCGGCTCCTGGTTTTGCCTTTCCCTTCCCGAGGCAACGTGGGACTGGAGCCGTGTGGAGCTGCGCCGGCGGTAGCAACTCCTGACAGCCCCAGCCGGATACCTGAGCGGAGCCCGGGCGGTGCGAGCGGAGGCCGCTGAGCGGCAGGAAAAGGGAGCTGGGCCAGCCACAGACCAGCCTCCGTGGAACACGCCACCGCCCGGCCCTGGCGAGGGAAAGCAGCGGGCGCTCCCCGGGCACGCGGCGAGGGGTCTCTTTTGGCCGGCCCCGATTTTTTTTTCAGAGCGGAATATCATGCCTGTTATAATGATAAAATATCCCCATTTAAGTTGCCTTGAGCTTTTGAAGAAAAATTAGAATAAGAAAAATTTCAAAACACACAAATGGGCTTACATCCACATCGAGGAATTGATTTCAGTTTATAAAACATTTCCTTCGTATCTTTCTTTGCTCCTACAGGATCCCTGAACTAGGACAATTTTGGAGGAGGAAAAGCTAGATTTATAAATCTATAGTTATTCTGTGAGAAATTGGCAAAATTGATTTTCATCTAGACACTTACCAAACACAAATCTATTATTTAATAATGATTAACAATTATGCAATGTATATCAGTCCAACCTAAATTTACAATTTTCATCCAAAACCTAAGACAGACACCAAGTTCAATTGAAAATTTAGGAATATGTATTCATTATGCCATAAAATTGAACTTATAAAACATTAAAAAATATCCTAAAGACTCATACAGTGTGAAAGACTAACATTTGCATTCTGTTTTTGTAGAACGATGTCCAAACAGCAAAAGAATTTATTAAAATCATAGAACAGGCAGAAAATGAGTATCAGGTAAGAAGATAAAATGAACTATTACTATTAATAATAATAATATAAAAATGCATTTTCAATCACATTCTATTTGTTTTAGAGTTCTGTGTTAGGGGCAGACATAGAACTTAATTCTTTCCTTCCCCAAATTTTTGTCCACAATGGATACAATTACTACAGTAAGGAACAGTATGCACTACAACAATTGACACATACTACAACAATCACTCAGATTGATTGATTCAAAGTTTCAATACAGCTGTCCTTTAATAAAGTTCTTAAGTCTGGTACAGTTAATTAGAGCTGCATCTTGCTCATTAACATGACTTTTCTAAATAAAATAAGCAGTTTATCTAAATAATCAAATGTTTATTTTACTAATCACACCCAATTCCAGTTCATTAAAAAGTACCAGTCCTAAGACTTAGTGAAATTATGTTGGATTGTGTCTCCAAATGTTTGGTAATTTTATCTTTAATTTTCTATTACTAATAAAAGAATATTTGTAGCTCAGGGTTGAAATGCATTGTGAATGCACAAGCACTGATGATGTTACCTAGTTTGGGGATAATGAAGTGTCTTCAAGAAAGCAACAAAGCTCAAGAGAGCATCTAGGACTCCTCATTTTCTATTACAATTCTCACAGTTTGGGCCATGTGCTCTTCAAATTTCCTTTTTGCCTCCTTTACTGTCTCTTTGCGTTTATTTTGGCAGAATTTGTGCTCCTCTTTATTTCCTCTATTGGGAATAGGTCTTTTACTTTCAAAGAACTTTCCTGACCCTACTAGCTTCCTTTACAGTATTAGTCATGAAAGCCTCTTCTAATCAAGTTCTACCAGATTTCAGATATCTCTACTGTCTTCTAGGACCAGGCATTTAAAATCATTCTTTTGGCCTGCCATCCTCCAACATTCATAGACAACAGTCCCATGCCTTATTGAATAGTCACCACATCTGTCACATTAAGTCCTACACTTAGGTAAGAAAAAACAAAAGTACACATATAGACTGGGTGAAACCAGGCTCAATAGCAGTAACTGTGAGAGGGATCTTGGAGTCTTAGTGGACAATCAGCTAAATATGAGCCAGCAGTGTGCAGCCACCGCTAAAAAAGCTAATGCAATCCTAAGTTGTATTAACAGAGGGATACAGTCAAGATCAAGGGAAGTACTAATACCACTCTATAAAGTCTTAATAAGATGACACTTAGAGTACTGTATCCAATTTTGGTCACCACACTATAAAAAAACATGTTGAGACTAAAAGTACAGAGAAGAGCAACCAGGATGATTAGGGGACTCGAGACCAAAACATATGAAGAAAAGTTACAGGAACTGGGCATGGCTAGTCTACTGAAGAGAAGGACCAGGGGAGACATGATAGCAGTCTTCCAATATTTGAGGGGCTGCCACAGGAAGGAAGGGATCAAGCTATTTTCTAAAGCACCTGAAGGCCATAATGGATGGAAACTGAACAAGGAGAGATTTAAGTTAGAAATAAGGGGAAGCTTTCTGACAGTGAGAACAATCAACTTCCATTTGTCAGAAATGGTATAGGGTCTCCCGCTTGGGCTAGATGACCTACAAGGTCCCTTCCAACTCTGATTCTCTGTTATCTGTCTAGATTATGCTTTCTATTTCTAACCCACCACCCCCATTTAGAATAGGCATGATTCTTTTTAATTCCTTCCAACCATGTCCAGATTTGAAATACTTTGCAAAGTAGAAGACTTTTCATTCATTTTATTATATGTATATTTCATATTTCTTACATAATAAATTGAAGGTAGCTTGCACAGGACTCACAAGTAGTTTTTCGCTGTGGCATTTATTTGTTAAACAAAATGTGTTTTTAACTTTGCAACACATTGTTGAAAAAAATAGGACTGCATTTGGGGGCTATGATTACTGTTCAAAGCAACATTGATAATAAAAAACGTTTATTTTTTCAATAGGGAGACCCCTTTTTCCCCCCTCCCTGTGATTTGAGAAATATCACCTCCTGGGTCCATTTATTTATTACATGACTTTTACTGAAGATTGATATAGGATTTTGCTTAATAAATAATTCTAAAGTGCTCAAAAGATTAATCCACTACTTATAGTGGGAGCAGATTGGTCATAGGAAGAAGATAACAGGATTTGATGATGGTTCTTTAGAAAAAGTAAATGTACCGTGCCATCCATAGGTTAATCTTTTCTCAATTCAGGCAGAAGCGCTCTGCCTCTCTTTGAGCATGGGATTATTTGGAAGGGTATACCAGCGCTCTTTTTTCTGCATGGGGAAATGATCTATCTAAGCAGAGCAGGCACTGAGGAAGTAAAGAGAATGTACTTTTATCTTGCTTTGACTAATCAATGTGCACACTAGGATTGGTTAAAATCTGTCAGTAGTTAATCAGTATACATTATAAATATGTACATTTTGACATTCTAACCTCTAACCCACTGAATTATTTGCAGACAGCAATCAGTGAAAATTATCAGACAATGTCAGATACCACATTCAAAGCCTTGCGTCGCCAGCTACCAGTCACCCGTACTAAAATTGATTGGAACAAAATCCTCAGCTACAAGATTGGCAAAGAAATGCAGAATGCCTAAGAGTAGAGGTGCTGTAAGAAATATTAGCATGCAAAATAAACAGAGCAAATATGGTCCTTTGCCAAGTAGGTGGGCTTCCTGAAATTGGCATTTGTCTCGGGCTTTTGGCATTAACAGGTTTTATAGCCTTACAAACTGTTAAGAGACATAATATTTTGTTTGTGTATGTTCCTGCCTTGAAACATCTGGTGTAAGAGTTCAGTGCATTTCTTAGTAGGCTTACTTAGTATAGCCACTTTGGGATCAGTGCTATCAGTCCTTGTATTTGCTAAAAAGTGTCTTCGCTAAAAGAGTCTTTCTAGAAATGCAGGCTGGTAATATTGGACTTACAGTCCCAGTACTTTTGCCAGCACAGGTATTATATTCAATTTAATAGAAATGCTGGCAGCTTTATGGTGTTGCTTTACACCAGATACAACTTTCCCTTGCTTGTCTCCCCTCAAAACTGCCAATCACTAACTAGCAATATCTTCTAGGCTTACCTTTTTCATGTTTGCAAAGTGTTTACAAGACTCTTCCCAGAAATGCCAAGAAGGCCAGGTCTTCTTAAATGCTGTTTTGGGGGGTGATTGTTTTTGTTTTTAAATCCAAAGACTTGAGTCTCATTTTCTTCGAGTAAACTATTTTTCTCATTTGTATTCCTGGAAGTACAGTTAATATAAATATCTGCATTTTTACTGGATGGGTCCTCCATTTTTCTTAATACTTGTCTGCTGCTCGGATACTTGTTTAGATAGAGAAGAAATTACAGAAATGAAATGCTGTAAATGTTTAAATATTGGATTTATTGTGCTTTAATGCTTTGTGGCAAGCTGATGGTATTTGCATCAGAATTGTATGAATGAACATGTCTAAGTGAGTCAATAAAATGTTTGCACCAGGGCATATTTTGGAGTTTCTTGTTTATTTTAAGATACTTGGAGAAATTTGGTTCATTAGGAATATTTCCATATCATGTTATGTTAAATTGGGGCTAATTAAACTACAGATTATACAGAGCCCAAATCCTTTGGAGAGCAAAGCAGGAAAAAATATTTAAGTGTTTTATCTAAAATTTCTTTGCTGTTTTTAAATTATTTCTCCATAAGTATGCAAGAGTTATTAGCTCTAACTCTAGTTCCAAGATAGCTTAAAATTCTGTCTTGTTCACAAACTATAAAGCATGTGGGCCTAGATAATACTCTAAGCCAGGGCTGTCAAACTTGTGGCCCGCAGGCTAAATGTGTTACACACTGGCCACGCCCACACCCGGTTTAGAGAAGGGGGAAAAGTCACAATACGTCACATGAAGCGCGTACTCACCGAACCGGTTGTTAAACTGGCAGCATTACACCACTGGAAATAGGCAATAATAACAGCATTGTCCAAGCCTGACTGTATTTTCCTTTCTTTCCCTCTCATACCCCAGGATAGATTTTTAATTCTTAAATTAAAACTGGCTCAATTGATTTTGAATCACTATTGGCAAAGCTTCTAGTCCCAATATTGCTGAGGGTGAAGATAGGCAAAAAGATGATAATCACACTATCCTCCATGACTTTCTGAAAGAAATAAATCACCTCAGTGTACATGTGATTCAAGAAGATCCCACAGAATGTATTAGGCATATACTCAGTGCTCAAAAAATGCATGAAATGGCATGCTATCTGACCCATCAGGTGCACAGATTTCAGGTAGAATCTCTGAGTACTATCATATTCTAGGATAAAATTACCTGACCCATTCAGGCTTACAGATATACCTACCTATTCCAATTTAGCCATCCCATTGGAAGTTACTAAGTTTCAAGTAATAGGGTGCTGTCTACTCCTGGTAGCAGATAGGAGGCATGGATATTCCGTACCAAATGTAGGCTTTGAGGCTGGGGGCTTAATCAAAAAAAGCAGACCCTTCACCAATTCCTAGCCTCAAGTACCATGGCAATTATGGACATAAGAGGTTTGATTTTTCTGCCAAAGTCAAAGGACTACCCTCACCAATCTCCAGGCTGACAAGTTGCTACTGTCCCTTCCAATGTACCTCTTTCCCTTTAAAGCTTAAAAGTGTAATGATCCCAGGGATCCTAGAGAAAATTCAGGTAAACCTGGAAGATGCTGTTATTATCACCTCAATAGGTATAGTCTACCTATGATTATGTCTAAAGAAGCTAATGAGGCCTCTTAAGTTTGTGAAAAGACTATCTCTTTTCCAAGCTTATTTTATTAGCTAAAAGAACACTGTGTCTATCTACAAATTCAGGGTGATAGCAGACAGCTGCATTTTGTCATAAAAGCATTGGATATTTTGAGAAAATGTTTTGAACGCTGTTCCAAAAGTTCAAGGATAAAGCACATACAAAATAACTTGCATGATTGGCTACAAATTTGCAGAAGGCAATCTCTCTCTTATCTACCAACTATTTGTTTTGCTTCCAGAATGCACAACAAGCTGAATGACTCAGGACGAGAAGGATGGTGGTGAAGGTTTTGCCATCTAAACTATGCCTTAAGAAGTCAAATTCTTACCAATGTAGCTTTTGAAGAAATTTCTGCAAATTTTATATCAAAATCACTCTATGTTGTACTATTTACAGTGTTAATTATATACAATATGACACACAATTGCATCTCAAAGAAGTGGAAGAGGAAAATACTTTTTCTTTTTTGTCCCTTTTTTGTCTTTATTTTGTTTACAGTATCAGGTAGTTGAATTAACATAATTCCATGATATCTAAAAACAAAGAAATATAAAACTGTACAAAAATACCATGTAAATAAAAAGTCAGGTACTATAATTCAACATGCTGTAAGGGATACATCAGATTATAGTCTATTGTTCTTAAGGTAAATCATAAAATCCTACCAAGTTTGGTAAAATTGTGGTTCCTGCTTCTGAAATCTCACTACTTTAAATTTATCAGCAATTCTTTTCTAACGTGGCAATTGAAGAGGCAAAAATCCACAACTAAGTTTTTATATTATATAAAGTGTTCCAGTGTTTCACAATTATTGTTTTGGCTATTATAATTAAATAGACAATTGTTTGATACACACACACACACATACACACACAAACCAATTTGTCTCCTGCGTGAAATTATCAAGATCAGCACCCCAAGTTTCCTTTAATCCATATGGTAAATTTCCTATTTCTAATTGCAGTAATAACTTGTACATTTTTAAAATTATTTGGTTTTCCTAAATAATGGAGTATTACATTCTCAAAATTGATGTAAGGCTGTATTGCTGAGGGTCTAA
The DNA here is from genome assembly GCF_049901735.1 of Notechis scutatus. Classification (NCBI taxonomy): domain Eukaryota; kingdom Metazoa; phylum Chordata; class Lepidosauria; order Squamata; family Elapidae; genus Notechis; species Notechis scutatus. The sequence continues at coordinate 40,519,344 of NC_142011.1, read as the reverse complement.
TATTTCTATTGTCCAGAAGAGATTTAAATTGGTACCAAAAAAGCCATGGTAGTTAGTCATCTATTTGTTGATCTATCTTATCTTTATTGAGAGGTCCACCATTGCTATAAAAGCCTTTTAGACTATAAAGATTATATTCTCCCATATGTTTCATTTTAGCCAAACCATAATAATTATTCTGATCAAAATATGTTATCAAACAGCTAAAGGGAAATGTCCCTTATCAAAACTGAGTATCCATTTTTTTTAAATAAAGTTTTATTGAGTTTTAACAAAACAAATAAAACATCTTATTTGAGTACAGCATCGTTCAAGGTTATCACATTTCCATACAGACACAATTTCATATGCATATTCATCTTATGTATTCAACTTCATATTTTATTACTCTTTTTCCAACTTCTCACGATTTCTTCCTTTACTTCTCTTAATTTTCTTTTATGGTTATCTCATTTTCTTATTCAATTGTATTTCTTTTATCTAAATTTCTATATCTTTTTATTCATTGTACTTATACTTTCATCTGTCTTGTTTACAATTTCATATGAAATTCCAACATTCTTAAGAAGCAAAGTTCCCCCTATGATTGCCAATCAAAGTGCAACACCTTTAAATCTTATTGTTATTATCATATGAAATCTCATTAAACATTGAATTTGTGCATTCTAAAATTATAACATTCAAATTTCTAATATCTATTTTGTATCATGTAGATCTCATCATTCAGGCTCTGTTTGGTACTTCCCCTTGAAAATGTAAAAAGAAAAATTCTAAAAACATAGCAAAAACTATATCTATCTATCTATCTATCTATCTATCTGTGTGTGTGTGTGTGTGTGTGTGTATATATATATATATATATATATATATATATATATATATATATATATATATATATATATTTATATATATATATTTCTTAATATTTATTATATATATATATATAATTTATATTTATATATATATTTTCAAGTGTATGGTATTCAGCTTTGTTGGGTATTTTCCCATGTCATTGTAGTTGTGCTTTTAAAGTTGTAGCACGTTTGGCAGAATCTCATCTGCCATCATCAGGCTTCTGTATTGAAATACAGAAATACAGAAGTATTGAAATACAGAAGCCTGATGATGGCAGATGAGATTCTGCCGAAACATTGCTACAACTTTAAAAGCACAACTACAATGACGTGGGAAAATACCAACAAAGCTGAATACTATATATATATATATATATATATACATACATACATACATACATACATACATACATACATACATACATACATACATATACATATCTACACATACATACATACATACATACATATACATTCGTAAACAAAATAGTTATTCAAAATCATTGTAGTACTGGTATGAACCCTGTAAATCTTTCACGTTTCTTTTCAATATTTATCAATCTTTGAGAACAATTGAAATGTTTCCCTCCCTTCTTCATTATTACTTAACTGTTAATAAGTATACCATTGGATAGTCATACAGTTTTATCTTATAAATTATTTACTATTAATAAGCAAAATAATTATTCAAATTCATTCTAATAACTGGTATAAATTTCCTTATAAATCTTTCACATTTCTTTTCAATATTTTATCAATCTTTAGAAACAATTGCAATGTTTCCCTCTCTTCTTTATTATTGCATTAATTATAAATAAACATACCATTACATAACAATACAGTTTTATCTCATAGATTATTTACTTATTTCATTTCTAACTCATGACAGTATTGTACTGTCACAACACTATCTTTAGTACCTTTGCAGAATCCTCACTTTTAACTTAATTTAATCATTGTCTCTGTGTTTTCTAGCTGAGCAAATACCTTTAACCTTAGTATGTTTCCCCTTTTTCTTTATTTCCTGTTTTTGTCCCTCATAAGTTCTTTCTCTTTCTATCTTTCCCCCCTTTTTCTCATCCCTTTTTTTTATACCCTTCTCTCTCTAATTTTCCCTTCTATAGTTTTCTTTTCTGCTTCTCCTTGCTGTTATACTTCTTTTTCAGACTATTTCTCTTTTTGCCTGTTCCCTTTGATCTCAAACTTTTAACTCCTTTCCCCCTTTTTCCTCTTATTACCACATTTTGCATTATTTGATCATTAAAAATGGCTTCTTCTTTGTCCCGGCCTTCTTCTTGCTCTTGAAGCTTTTCCTTTTGCTTTTCATAGTTCAGGATCTCCATTTCAAAAAATTCAAATACGAAGCCAAAGGATCTTCCTCCCCTTTCTGCATTTTCAGATCTGTTTTTTAAGACTCATCTTCAATTCCCCCAGGAGTGATGGCGTTTTAAACACTTTTGAACAACCACCTGATTGATTTTAAGTAAAAACAGAAAAAGAAAGAAAAAACCAATGCCAAAAAGTTTTTTTTTAAATCACCAAATGATCCCAGACTCTTCCTTCTTGTTTCTTTCCTTTCCTTTTCCTTTCCGTGGGTTACTGTATCTTCTAATAAGATTTCAGTTACAATGTATCCTCGGGAGTCTTTTCAAAGTTTCACTGTTAATCCTCTTTATTTTTCCAGGTAGCACTCCATTTTGCCATTATTCCAAGTCCCACCCTTTTGCCTCCACTCTTCTCCTTTTTAGGGCTTTAAAATGACCAAGAAAAAATCTTTATTCTCCTTTTGACACTTAGATTTCAGCTTAAGGTTGCCTACTAGTGTCAAAATAGATTAATATAAATTTCTTTCCATACCATTTGTAAGTGTCAATATAAAGGTAAAAAGGGGGTTTTTAACCTCCTTTTCTCTCTCCTTCGCTGCTTAAAGATCTTCTTTCAGAAGTATCCCTCTAGGTATTTTTAGATTCAGGGTACCTTGCTTAGATGTTCTCTGTTGTTTAGCCCGGTCTGTCCTGCTTTCCTCTTTGTCTTCCTCCTGCACAATCTTATCCAGTCAGGTTCTTCTTTGAGGTGGCCCTTTCTGATCACCACTAAAACCGCCTTCAGGAAAGTGAGTTTAGACCAGCCAAGGAGGAGAGATGCGGCTCCCCTCCATTCGGCTAGCAATCTTCCCCCTCTTCACCACCTCTACGAGGGATCCAAAGGATCGGGGCGCTCCAGCGGCGAGCACAGATCGAAACCATACACAATTGCGGATTTTGGTCTGTCGCTAGAGAGACCCAAACCGGAAGTGAAAAAAACTGAGTATCCAAATTTGAAGTATTGTTTTAGTAAAAATATTTTAATCTGTTTTCACACTGAGTTATAAACTTATTTGGGTCTGACATAGTTCCAGTTTGAATTCATTGTTTAAAGGAGACTTCCATAATAAATGATACCATATGCCATAACTCTGCTGCTTGATAAGGTATTGACAAATTGGGTATGCCCCAGCTTGTTTCTGAAGTCTACATAAAAGTCTTTGGTTCATTTTCAATCTTTTTGCTTGAAACCAGAACCCCTCCCCCCCTCCCTTGGCTCTGGAATTGCAAATGGGAGCTACTGAAATAAAAAGTTTAGCCATGGAAGAATTTTCATTTTTACTGCTGTAATTCACCTTAAAATATTTAAATGTTTTGAAGCTCAATTTTTATTTTCTTTATTTAATTACTTCCATGCTGGTATATAGTTATTTGTAAAGATTTTATTAACATTTTATTAACAATAATAACAGCTAAATATTTTAAATTTTTATATGTTATTGGAATTCCTAAAACTAGGGAAATTTCCTGTGGAGTTTTGGGAGAAATATCAGATGTGATGTATTGAACTAACTGACATCTCTGCAAATTTTTCTAGCTCCTTATTAATATAACTGGCTGAATAAGAAATGTTTGAGCAAGTCAGAATCATATGATCTGCAAATGCCTTTAAAAGATTCATCTCTCATTTTCATCCCTCAAATCTGATTATTAGATCTAAATGCTATTGCCAACTCTTCTTGTTACTCTTCATGTCTGAAAAGCTGGAATAATGGCATTAGCATTGTCACATGAAATATAACTTATTACAAATAGTTAATCCATAACACTGTACCCATCCCACCAAACGGTACATTAGATGGAAGTTTTTTTTTAATAGCTTACATCATTTCTCTTTGGAGTAATTGAAATGCAAAACTTTAGTTCACAAACTAAGGCGGAACTAAATGCAAACAAGCTGAAACAAATAAAAGCACACATTCCAAAATGTCTCCTAAAAATATAAACACCCAAAATAAATAAATGAGCTTCATTGCTTGCTAGTCTGCTTCTGAATGCAATTCAAGATTATGATTATTTCCTATAATGCCCTACGTGATATCAGTTCAGATTATTTGAGGATCGCCTATCTTCCATGGTTTCTTCCAGGCCATATGTGCAAAGACAGCTGGCATGCTCCAAGTCCATTTGATTAAACAGTGTCATCTGTCACATCCCAGTAATCATATCTTCTGTCACAGCACCTACCATTTGGAATGAGATCCGGTCAGAAATACATGTGGCTTCCATCTTGTTGGCATTCTGTAAAGCATTGGAGAACTGATTGTTCTTCCAGGCTTTGGGGTGATACGAATGAGGCCTCTCGTTGGACACATCTGTTAGTTTTGTTTTGATTTCTATATTTTTTTCATATCCCATCTAGCCTTGGTTTGCATTCATTTCTATGCAGGAGTGGGATTGTACCGGTTTGGCCCAATTCTATAGAACCGGTAACTCCGAAGAGCAGCTGACACCAAACCAGTTCGCTGCGACAATCATCTGGTCTTCTGTTTGGCCCACCCACCCGGGCTCTAGGCTGTCCTTTAGTGCCTGCTTTTTCGTCTTCAGCTGCTTTGCGTGGCACAGCTGAGTGCCACTCGTCAGCTGGAGAAGGTGAATGCCTGCCGGAGTCGGTAATTTGTAAGTAGTGCGCACGCATGTGCAGCAAACCGGTTGTTATACCGGTAGGATCCCCACCCGTTTCTATAGTATTCTATTGCTAACCAACCAGAGTCAGTTGGAATAAGGCAATACCTAGGTTAAAACAAACAAATAGTGTGCCCTCTTTGTTCAAAAAAATATTAATCAGTAAACTGCATATATTTATGCATTTTCTTCAACATATTATCACATCAACTCCTGTTATGCTAGAACAGTGATGGCGAACCTTTTTGTTGTGGTGTGCTGAAAGCACATGCGTGCCGGCACCCACAATGCAATGAGCCCCGCATACACCCCTGGGGTCACGTGCCCACGCAAATGGCTCCGCATGCCACCTGTGGCACGCGTGCCATAGGTTCACAATCACGGTGCTAGAATATGAGGCATTCCATAGGAAAGGTGCAGAATTACCATCTAATACTTGATTTAAACCTGATTGTACCATAAAGAAGAAATCTGCAATGTCATGAATGATCTAGAATTTATGATCAGTCAGTTCTCATTAGAAGAGGATTCTAGCACAATGGTTTTATTTAAGGATTTCCTGCCAAGAATATTGTGGTTTTCTTTTCTAAATGCTTGCATCACAATGGAGATTGGGAAAAAGAGAGCAAACATGCATTTCTTTCTTTAAAAAGTTTTAAAGCAGAAAGCAGCAGAAAAGGAAATAGAAAATCTGGGGTTGTTTTTCCAAACATAGAGCTTTCATACAAGACTTTGAAAGTGAAATGGTCAGAGAAAAAAACCTATGAAATACTGAGAACTGAGTATCAATTTAGATTATTTAATGTAATTGTGGTGCATTCACATCTAAGTTGATTTCCAATTTTAAAGAAAGAAGTATTGGAGAAAAATGCACACTTGATACATTACGTAAGACAAAAATTCTCATGTATGTATTCACATGTGGTCTTATATAGAGAACGCAACACAGCAAGTCAGAGAGAGATGGCAGATTAATTTGGATTGTAGCAATGAACACAGGGTTGGATTTGAGTCTAAATCTGAGCTTATCTATTGCTATTAAAACACTGCATGGGTTTTTTTTTATATCTGTTTCTAATAAAATCCTTCACTTCTCATTTATCACTTTCACAATTTTTTTATCAACTGTATTATGAGGTGAAGTAGAGATAAAAATATCTTTGTCAAGTCAACAAATGGTTCATTGATGCACTGGATGTGCTTTAACCACAGTTCCATGTATTTGTGTGTTTCTTTCATTTGTGCAGCATACATTGCTGTTGTGTAACAAGGTAGCCTTGAGGCTTAACACTAATGAAAAGACACCATTCCAGTGGCTCATGCTCACAAGCCAAAGTTGTGAATAAACCATCAATGTCAGCCGAGAAAACAAGCTGTCAATCTATGCAAAGAAACTGGTTAAATCATCTTGGCTTTGAAAGACAGAAATGTTCATACCTCATGACAGAAAACACCATCCTTCTTTTGATTTTGATAAACCTAGTCCCTGACCAGATTATTTAATTCTGACTGTGTTATGAGATAAGGCTTACCAGAGATACATAGTTCAAAATCCAGATCATTGTCACTGTCCATGTCTGGCTGGCATATTGCAGCATGTCTGTTTTATCTAAGTCCATTTCTCTCGTAGTTTTGGTACTAGCGGATTGTCATCATGTGGCATCACTGATCTCATGGCTGAAGAGAGATTGGGTATTTAATTGAATTCTTATTTTTAGAAGAGAAACCAGCAATATTAGTCGCATGATGTGATCATTCTGTTCTTGCTATATCATTGAGACAGAAAATGGTATTGATTTTTGAGTTCCTCTAAGCCAAGGTCCAAGGCCAGTAGCACATCTTGCACTACAAATGTGTGAAGCCCAGGCCTTCTCTTCATCATCAATCTTACAATCAAAGTACAGTTTGTACACTTTCTTAACTGTGCAGTGTCTTTGAGGCTTAAGTGTGTACTCCCCACAAATGTAGCAGAATGTTTCAAGGTTGTTCCAACATTGGCAACACATTTCTGCTATCATCAACAGTCCAACAGCAAGTCTATTGGGTTGCTTGTCATATAAAATACATGTATGGACAATTCTATGCCTTAAAACAATAGCATCAAAATACTTGGAAACGGATATCAGTGAAATTAGTAGCATTTGTGCATGCAAACTGCTTTTACAGCCATTCTAGGTACTATTCATCCAGCCTAGGGATTCCCAAGCTATCAATTCCACAGACATTATGCAATATGCCCCTAGTGTATACCTGGACATGCATGAGCTACACTAGGTTCATAACCTGAGGACCAAAAGGAGCTGTAGTCTGGTAGAGCTTTGCCTGTCTGCTGCTGATATATCTCTCTCCTTCAGTACTTAATAGAATACTCCAATACTTAAAACTATTTTGGTATTTCTATCCTATTAAGAAGCAATGAAAACCAAACTACTTGGCCTATATTATAATTAGCTAGATCCCTGCTAACACAAAATTGTAAAACTTTGCTTGAAATCAGTTTATCTCCTTACAAGTTACATCCAAAGTTAATTATTTGTGGATACAAACTCTTATGTAAGAAGGAATAGATATTAATGTTATGGATTTTTAATAATGACAACAGAGCCACCCAGGCATTAGCAGAAATATTGCCTGAAAACTGTTAAATTAAAAATGCAAAGACTGAACACTCTGATTAATTTATTGTGGACATAGAAAGATGCAACACAAGACTGATCTCACTTTAAAACAGAATGTTGTGGTTTAGTAGCAAAAGTAAATGCCGTAGTTAATCATATCAGTTTTATGGAATGTCTGGTTCACAATGGAAGGACATTTGGTTGCAGAGAAGTGCTGATAAGCACTTCGTGTATATTTGTTTGAGGGTCCTTGGCACTCTCTGAGGTTGGTTGTTTTCTTGCAGATGTTTCATTATCCAAACCATATAACTCAAATTATACCTAAACTTTCATTATGCAAATTATATAACAAAATATACATAAGACAGCTGCTAGTTCAGGAAATGAAAGCAAAATCATCTTAATCAAAGGAAGGATATGCACAAGTAGCTAAACAAGTATAAAAGTTCAATTTAGGAATCAAAATTAGAAAGGCATTATATAGGACCATTTTAAAATCCTTTTAAAAAGTTGTTTTGTTGTAGCAGCCTATCGTATGGAAATGATTTATGAAATGTTGCAAGAAAGTGCCCATCTGGGTGTGGCCATTAGAAAAGGGTATAAAAGATAGAGCTCAAATCAGCTCAGGGCCATTGGCCTATAGCTGTCCATGCTGGACCTGCTATGTCATTGGGCCTCATTACAATGGGTGATTAATGTAAGTAAAGTTGTGATACTATGATGGCTGTCCATGTTCCAAATTGCTCGTGTAATAAACCTCTGAAGCTTAAACTAAGAAATATTGTTTGTGTTGCTGTCTTTTGTCTCTCATTGGGATTTTTCCACAACACCATTTTTAATCTGCAAAGTGCATTTTGTGCAATAGATCAATATTGTTGGAAGAAATGTCCATCTCAGTTCAGTTCTAAGTGGGGAGAAAGACATTGGAAATATCTTTGGAAAGACAGTTTAATTGTGGAAAGGACCACATGGTTTGAGGTCCTGGGCAATCGAGCACATGGGAGAGAATGAGGGAGGGAGGGAGGCAGAGAGAGACAGAGACACAGAGAGATACCCTCTCTTGAACTTTGAACTTGCTTCCTGTTCCTGTGGCACAAATGTATCCTATTGTTTGTCAGACTCCCAAGAAGCAGGGGTCTTAGCTAAATTTGTAGGCTGTCTGCACTCTAGGCTGGATTGACTCTTGCTGAGTGATTATGTAATGAAGAGGGTTGTGTTCTGAAAGGGTGTTGGGGAATTCCCATTATGTCTTAATGGCTTTGTCTTGGTTTCGATCTTGAGAGAGGGCTAATCTTATCACCCTCTAGAGCCTTTTGTCTTGTAGCTAGGATGACCCTAGCTAGGATGACCCAGTCTTTCTGGGGCTATTAACAAAGGTGGGGGCTGCTTTCCAAAAGCATATTTCTCCTTTTCTCATCCAGGGAGAGATAATATTCTACCTTTTTAATATTTCCTGAAATATTTCCAGTCATATAGACTGGGTGAAACCAGGCTCAATAGCAGTAATTGTGAGAGGGATCTTGGAGTCTTAGTGGACAACCAGCTAAATATGAGCCAGCAGTATGCAGCAGCAGTCAAAAAAGCTAATGCAATCCTAAATTGCATTAACAGAGGGATGCAATCAAGATCAAGTGAGGTACTAATACCACTCTATAAAGCCTTAGTAAGACCACACCTAGAGTATTACATCCAGTTTTGGTCACCACACTATAGAAAAAGATGTTGAGACTAAAAGTACAGAGAAGAGCAACCAGGATGATTAGGGGACTGGAGACTAAAACATATGAAAAAAGGTTACAGGAACTGGGCATGGCTAGTCTAGTGAAGAGAAGGACCAGGGGAGACATGATAGTAGTGATCCAATATTTGAGGGGCTGCCACAGAGAAGAAGGAGTGAAGCTATTTTTTAAAGCACCCGAAAGCCAGACAAAGAATAATGGATGGAAACTGAACAAGGAGAGATTTAACTGGAAATAAGGAGAAACCTTCTGACAATGAGAACAATCAACCAATGAAACAGCTTGCCCTTGGAAGTTGTGGTGAAGCAGTGTGAGAAAATACCAAAAGGTATTAATACTATTAGCAGAAGTTATTTGACTTATTATGTTGCAAGCTTTAGAAAATACAGGGACTTGCTGAATGTAACATGTAACCTGACCTATGAATGTAATGTGACCTATGTACTAGATATTTTCAGTAATGTATTGCAAGAGGTGGCTACCAGAAGTAACAGATGGTGTAAGATAATACCATATATGGAAAATGTAGCAAGAGAGCCATATGAAAACTACTCCTTTTCTGTCATGGTATACCGAGTTAACAGTAACACCCTAGGCAAGTCCAGGGTTATAAGCTGAATAAAAGTCACACCTTGGGAGTAACCCGGTTTTCAGAATTTGACATGTTAATGCTCTGGACCTTTGTGCAAATAAACCTGTTTCTCCAACCCTTCGTGGTCTTGTGTCCTGAACTGGTGACCAAGATTGCTGCAACAGTGGGAGCATCATCACTTGAGACTTTCAAGAAGAGATTGGACTCCCATCTGTCAGAAATGGTGTAGGGTCTCCTGCTTGGGCAGGGGGTTGGACTAGATGACCTAACAAGGTCCCTTCCAACTCTGATTATCTGTTTAATCTGTTTAAATTTCATTCTTCTAGGAGAGGGGTGGGTGCTAACTTTCTACGCTATATATTGCAATGATGCATATTGGGCTTATAGGTTGGTAAGTAATGCAATAAAGACCAGTTTCTCCGGATGCAGTAAATCTAGTCCCACCTTAGCCATGAAAGCCAGGCCAGTCAGTATCAGCCCCACTCGCCTCACAGGGTGGCTCTTGTGGACAGAATAGGAGGAGGAAAGTGGGCTACAATTACAAATGCCTTGAGTCATTTGTAAAAATAAGGGTGGGGTACAAATTAATGAAATAATTCGATGCCTCTAAGGCGTAAATTCCTAATTCACTCCTCGATGTAATAAAAAGATCATAAAAACAATTGACCCAGGTTTCTATGTGACTAACGAAATAATTCTAGAAGCGTCTGTGATAATGATGAGACTTCATTTTATGTGTGACCTTTATAACTTTTCGTATTTACGGAAAAGTACCTGATTTTCGGAAACTTCAAACGAGCAGGAAAACAGATGATAAAATGTCCTTTCTCAGCTTTCGTATCTTGTTTCCTGGGGCAACGGAGCGGAGCTCATGAGAAAACGCTGGGATTGGCAGAGGGACCGGTGCGGTTTCAGTTTCGTTTCTTCCTCTTTCAAGTTTTAGCTTACAAGAGGAGGAGCTCAGGATCGCCACTTGGATACTTCCCCAGGCGAGAGGAAGCGAGACCAAATTGCAGGCGCCGCTTCTTATGAGTGAGCGAGGGAAAGCGAAGCAGCTCCCGCGAAACGGATCACCATGCCCAAATTTACCCTTAGGCAAATGAGGGAGATCGGAGAGCAGTTTTTACAGTTCCTGCAGGATTCTGGCAACCAGACATTGAACAGCAAGATTGCCTTGAAGGCTCTGTACAATCAGGAGTTCCGAAATCGGTAGGTGATGAAACGCTTGCAAAACGGGTCTGCAGAGCCCTGTTGACGTGGCCACGAGCTTTTTCGTGGGAGCGGGTCCCGTTTTCCTCACTTAAACTGTTTTCTCCTTAACAGTAAAACCTCAACAGCTCCAAGGCATGAACTTCGCGGGGTGCCGGCGCCCTTTAATTCCGGCGCTGCATCCGGTGGGCTCTGGGCGCCGTCTCGAAATGAGGCGAGGAGGGGCGGAAGACTTCGATTGCTGTAGACGGGGAACTCACAGCTTTCCATTCAATATGAAATGCTAAAACATTTTTGGTAGGCAGGAAACCTTGAACGAAGTGACGAAGATTTCGGGAGGAAAGAATACGGAAGGAGAGTTAAAGAAAGCCTTGGTTTTGCAGAAGATCTGAATGACATTAATTCAGACTTTGCGAAGCCTAATTCTGTTTGGTTTAAAATGAATAAACTGGATTTCGAAATGGTTTCCATTGGAACTAGCCATTGGATAAGCCACTTTGGGTAGTCTTGGCTAGTATATCTCTCCTTCTGCATGACTTACGCTTACAGCCATTTTGCCTGCCTTTTTAGTTTCTTTTTAAATAATCCAAGGCCAAGAAGCCTCATTTATCCTTAACTAACTTCCGTTAAAGTAGATGGGTTTGATGTTACAAAAAGACAAGTATAGGATTCTATGCACAATAGATTATTAAATTTGGGCAATTCACCTAGATAGAACTTATTCGCAAAGAATTAGACCTGGTTTGAGATGTGTTGTTTCTGGTTCTGTATGTTCTACGGTTGAGTTGAGACCATCTGCCTGTTTCCATTTTTGTAACATTTTAGTGAATAAACCACATGTAATTTTCATATCTTAAGTAACTTATGAGCAGGCTCTGGGGAGGCCTTGGTGCTCTTTCAACTTATTTATTTGATGGGGGCTCTAATTAAAAGGCTGGTTTCAATCTTATTTATTTTCCCATTCCCATTTCAATTGTAAGGAAAGAAATCCATGCACCTTCATCAAACTAGTTCAAAGATGTCCCTTCACAAAGAGCAAAGCAGAGTAAAAACAATGGCAATTGAACAATCTTGATTTGTAAAATTAGTTGACATGACAAACTGCAAAAAGTTTTTCAAGAGGAATAATTTAAAACCCTTGAAAAAGCTTTCCCTGCTGTTCTGGAAGGTAGGGAATTTTTTTTGAGAACCAGTAACAGGAAGAGATTCTGCCATTTATACTGCTGTTCTCAGGCCAGTCCCCAACTCTCAGCTTATCTCATCTGCATAACTTGGATTTCTGCCTGGCTTTGTAACTTGCTATGCATTTCCCCACAAGGTTTTCAGTATTGGTATAGAGGTAAAAATCCTTCAGCGAGATTTATTAACCCAAACTGGTCTCAAATGTTCCTGAACTATATATACTGTTACAGCATTCAGATTTAAGTCTTAAAGACTTTTAAAAAAGAACAAGATAAAAAACAAGATTCCTAGAATGTCAGAAGTCTCACTATCACATCCAACTTTCCTTGAGGGTTACAAGGTCCGAAATCCTGGTGATCTGATTGGTTGGCCAGTTTGGGGAAGCTAGCTGAGGTCTTTGTTTGTATAAGTGGGTGAGTTACATTGTTAGGCAAAATGAGTCTTTGAAGAGGATAGCAGAGCTGAAGATTCAAGAAGTTAAAGGTTGAAGTCATCAGTTGATGAAGCATTGAGAATTGGGATTTTTAGGTTGCAATTTCCTTGTTTTGTCCGCTTGTGATTGATGAGGCTTCTGTTCTTTGGTTCAGATAAGTTTGTCTGGGATGTAGAGGGAAGTATAATTTGGGTCTGAAGGAATTAAGCAAAGATTTTAAACAGGGTTTGATCCTAGTCACACCCAAACAAATGGGAAAGAGAATAGGAGGGCTGTTTTATGTATTCCACTAATGAAGTAGGAACCTGTTTGCTGTAGTACCCTGAATGAAAGGTACTGATCAGAAATCAGAAGACTGTAAGTTATAGGCTTCCTGTAGGCTGCTTGTGATTGCATTGCTAAGGTAAACTCCCCCATTTGGTGGTATGCCTTTAATGCTTTGTATCTTGGTCAGTCCTTCAGTTTCTCAATAACAAACTATTTCCAAAAATCTCACCAGAAAAAGCTACTGGTTCTAGTCCAAGCAGTCACAAGTCAAGACTCACTGAAGGTGTGTGCCCCCAGGCACAGAGACATATGTCCCAAATCTCCCCCAAGATTTACATTTGTTAACATTTTTCTTGATAATTTTCACCTAAATGGTCTCGGTCCTAGGTTGTCAAAATATTTTTCATCGTTATTTGGACTTGGACGAGATTTTTTCCAGCTATGCAACACATGCACTCTCATCTACTATTGAACAAAATGGATAGCGTATCAAGTTCCTTAACTGCAGACCATAATCGAGGAAGCAAGATTCATATGCCCTTACATTAATGACATTTAAAGTCAGGAATTAGTAGTCAGCATTCAAAATCTTAAAAATTGATATTGGAATACACTCCTCTAGACCTCTATAGCTGAATTTATTAACAAGGTATTCTTGAAGCTTTTGACTTTCTTTTCTCCATGTTGTATGATGGGCTAAGAATCTGTTTCTTTGATAGGCCAGTAAGGATGTCTCTAATTTCCCATTTTTTTTATGTCTAGTGATAGATATTCTTAACCACAGAACAATCTCTGACACCCTAAAACAATAGTTCAATCAGTTTCTCTTAAATTAATTTACAGCCACTAACAAATATTTACAGGTGTGGAAAGGGAACTTCACAAGGACAGTGGTGCAACTCAAGCAGGAAAAGCCCAAAGGGAACATCAGGCCAGCCATAAAACAAACTTGCATAGGAAAAGGAATCAAATAAAAGGTATTAAAGAAGCCTTTTAGACAAAAGCCCAAATAATTAAGAAAACTAGAGAAATAAGAAAAGAAAACCCTTACAAACACGAGACATGCCAAATCCGCAAAACAGACAAAAGACACAAAAACATATATAGATTATAAAGGAGACAGATAGGAGATTGCCACAAAGCAAATATAAGAAACAATTATAAAGCTAAAAGAGATTAGAACGAAGCTGATAATACAATCAATCTACCCCGCAAAGTTTGCCTTCCGCACCCCGCGGAGTTTACCCTCTGGCAGAAATAAAGACAAACCCTGACAGGATTTGAAACATTAAATACAAATACAAGCACTCAGACACAAAAGGAGAAAAAGGGTATAAAAATCAAGGGACTTACCATACGAAGGTAGCTAGCCCAGGAACGCAGCCTCTTCGCTATCTCTCGCCTTCCTGAAAAATAAAAAAGATCCGGCTTTCAAGCAGTTGTCCGTATCCTTGCGCCGGAGCTCTCCCAGCGGGAAAATCGAATCCTCGGAAGAGAGGCATTTTGACAGCCTTTCAACACAGGGTTCATTAATAGTAACATAGCTATTTTTTAAAAAATAAAGATTTTAAAATATTAAACATTTTGTTACAAACAGGCTTGATTATTATGAACACAACTTTACAAACAGAAGTCAGTAAATAGAAACATTGAAATAATGGAACAAATACAGTACAGCCAATGAGTCATTTGCAGTATAAAATCTACTGCAGGAGAATAGAAAGTGAAACATAAGTACATAAGAAATTTGTGCACTTCTAAGATTGGAAAGATCCTGAAGTGGGGAGAGTATCAAGTTTTCTACCTTGAACTGTATCAGTTCAAATATTTTTGGATACGATGGAAGTTTGACGTTTATGTGGCAAATGAGATTTTAATGGGATATGTATTTTTTTTATAATAGGTCAAGTAAAATGTTGAAACAGAAATTTAAACTACAGTTAAATCTGAGATACAGCAAAAGGAAACTCGAATTGTAAAGCTCTTACTTTGGGTTTTGTAATTTAGTAATCCAGGTTTCTGTCTCATGTTAAATGCATCTATAAAAATGATACCTGGGTGGAGTTTTATTTAAAAAAAATAAGATGGGCGATTCTTATTGGAGCCACATTTGAAAGAAGGAGGCTAGCATTTTTCTTCCTGTTAAGAAAAAGTGCTTGCCCTTCCTCAGTTCTGTAAATACAGAAAACAGCTTTTTACTTGTGCCATGGCAGAAAGAATGGTTTGAAACTTAATTTTGCAAAATCCTGAAAAATATTATTATATTATTCCAAGAATAATAACAAAACCCCTGAGAAAAGGGAGCTAGAAATTCAAGATAACTGATCTGCTCAAAAACACTCTTTTCTCTCCCCGCTCTCTTCCCCCCTCTGTGTGTGTGTGTGTGTATATGTCTGTGTGCTTGTGCAGGTGTACACACTCCTTTGAAATATTTATCACAGCAATATATTCTTGTTATTACTAACTCACTTCAAACCTTGGCCACCTGTTCCTAAACTGCTACCTCTGAACCTTGGATTTTATACTTACGAATGTATGAAGTATTTGATATCACAAAGACAATGACAGATTACAATATGTCAGTGAAATAGGCCTCACAATTAAATAGAAAATATTTGTCGGTAGAATTCAACCACAAGTATTCTGGTTGAATTTACATAGTTTCTCTATTACAGTACTGATATATATACTGATATATATATATATATATATATATATATATATATATATATATATATATATATATATATATATATATATATATATATAGCAATTATTTATTTATTTATTTATTAAAATTCTATACTATCCATCTTTCATACTAGGTGACTCAGTGTTACTTAAATTACATTTAAGAGTTTTTTCTGTTTCCATTTACTTTTAAATTTGTCTTTCCAAATTTTGAATTTACAAAAAATCAGGGAAAGCCTTGTATCCATGTTGCATCCATCCAAAGCAATGTTTATCAAACAATATTCTTCATATTGATCCATATTCTTTATGTAAATCAGGATTAACATTTTGTATCAATTAGTACTTGCTATGTCACATAATATATTTAATAGTTCAAGTAACTGGCAGATTTATGTATAATTAATCCATGCAATAATTCAGTAGATTTGTTATGAGTCTAATATTAAACTTCACTTATGTATGAAGTGCATGTATATGTCCTTTAAATGTGTTTGTATGTAGCCAAGGAAATACATGAGCACACGCATAAGATGTACATGATACATTTGAATAGACCTATGTTGAGTTTTAACTTACTTCTTCCCATGCGGTGCTGTTCCTGCAATTCTAAATGACAGTAATTTTAGCTTTTAGGATCCACTGCATCTTTGAGCCTCTTAAATTTATTTTATTCATAAGCAGTGTGCTAGCTCTGGAGGAAATACAGCTTTATATTATTTTATATTCTACTCTATATTTATTTATTTATTTATTTGATTTGCCAATTGTTTACAAGATAATAAGTATAAGCGTATACATAGTTGTGAATACATGAAATGGGTACATATAAGAAAAATAAAAGAATAAGAGAAACAATAGGACAGGGACGGTAGGCACGTTGGTGCGCTTATGCACGCCCCTACATATATATATATATATATATATATATATATATATATATATATATATATATATATATATATATATATATGTGTGTGTGTGTGTGTGTGTGTGTGTGTGTGTGTGTGTGTGTTTTTCTTAAGTTTTGCGGTACTTACATGTATGGTGTTCGGCTTAGTTGGGTATTTTCCCGTCATTGTAGTTCTTTTAAAGTTGCTGAAACGTTGCTACAACTTTAAAAGAACTACAATGACGTGAAAATACTCGAACAAGCTTTCGAACTCCACTCTATATATATATATATATATATATATATATATATATATATATATATATATATATATACACACCGTGTTTCTCCAACAATACGGCCTCCACCAATACGAAGCCCCAGCATGATTTATTGGCATAAAATCAAATTAAGCCCCTCCCCCAAATTAAGGCCCATATTAAACATGCGAAATGGGGGGAATGGCGCGGGGGAGCTTGCCGTTAGGAAGTACTTTGTTGCATACCCAGATATGGTGCTGCCTGCGTTGGTGGAGCACTTCATATCGGAGACCTTCCGCCACCATTAATTTCCCTTCCCCTTGCTGCCGTGGCGTTACAGCAACGCCGCGGCTTGGCGCAGCCACGTGCAGCCAGTCAGGGCTCCTCCCTGCAACCGGAGCCCTGAGGAGACACTTGCTGCTTCAGGCGCTCCTGTGGCCGCCTTCCCTTTGCCTTCGATGGTAAGTGAATTATTTTAAAAACCTCCGCTCATCCTATCAGGGCCGTGCGAGCTGAGCAGAGCCGGGAAAGCGAGCCGCGGGTGTTTCCTGGTTCTGCCCAGCCCGTACGGCTCTGCCGCGGCCCTGGAGGGATGAGCGGAGGTTTTAAAATAATTCACTTTACCTTCGAAGGCAAAAAGGCGGCCACAGGAGCGCTGCTGAACCAACAACAAAGGCAAATCCTCAAGGTGGGCTGGAGGGAGGTGGCTACGTGCCCCCGGGCTGCTTCAATGCAAGGTCCTGACTTGCAGCATCCTGCTTTTCGCCGCCTCCCTCTCCGACTGCGAAACTCGTGTGCTTCGCCAAACGCTCCGAGCGAGGTGAGCTCTTTCATACATAGAGAGAGTGGGAAAACGCCGGCGTGCTCGAGAGGCCGGCTCTTTTCTCTAGCCGAGGCTGACATCTGACTGAATCTCTATCCCGCTCCTTTATCCTCACGACGGGTCGGCAGTGGCGCTCTCTGGTGCGGCCACCTCAGCTTGCCAGCCTTGCCCCGCTATGAGACGATACTGTGACAGCCGCTGCTGCCGCACTCCCTTCTCTTTCCTCGCCTCTCCTCCCTTCTCCGGCAGGAGTGTGCGCGCCTGCTGCCACTGCCGCCGCTCCTGAGGCCATCTGGGGTGGGCAGGTGGGAAAGCAAGCAAGGTGGCTGCGCTGTCTTCTTTTTCCCTCAGCGAAGCGCCGCCGCTTGCCGCCGCCACCGCCACCTGCGATGGGCGAGGAGGCGGTGGAGGCACCAAATGTCACCAAGGCACGAGTGCCTCCCCGCCGGGCCCTCCGCTCATCCCGCCAGGGCCGTGGCAGAGCCGTGCGCGCTGGGCAGAACCAGGATATACACACACACACACACACACACACACACACATACACACATATCTCTCATTTATTGTTCTGATGTTTTCTGTGATTGATTGGTATATATTTGGCAAGAGCAAACAAATAGAATTGCCTGTTTGGTTATATTTCTGTTCTGTATCTTAAGAGTGGTGGACTGTTTTGGTTAAGAAATGATTTCTGATCTTCCTCTCCACAGTAAAGGAGATTGAGGAGTACACAGAGCACCACAAGTGTGAAAACAGATTTTTTAATGTGTGTGTGTGTGTGTAATCAATATATATGTTTAATAGTTGAATAAAAGTTATATTCTATTGTTTGACAGAGATAATATAAAAAGACCCAACTTCTCCAATGTGCTGTATGCGCTGGCAAAATCAAACCGTGCTTTAATCTATGGGGATCATGTGCGTTTTTTTCAGGTAAGAAGGTGCACTTGATTGTCTACTTCATTCTTTGATAGTTTATGTTGAACAATTGGGCTTAATGGGTCCTGATGGATTCCAAGGCATTAAAATAAGGCTCTCTAAATGTAAGGTCAACATGGAAAGAAACAAAACTGGCTTATTGATTTGTAGTCTTTTTGTGACTTATTTATACTGGTGACTAATACAAATTTTAACTGGTCATTATAGGTAGTACTCAAGTCTCAAAGTTACAACCACGCTTTCAGCAAACTTGCAACAGCACTGAATGAGGGGGACTTATGACCATCCTTGTAATTCTTGTTATTATAGCACCCCCATGGTTACATGATTGAGATCCAGGTGCCCAGCTCAAGATTACAATAACACAGGGAGCCATGGTCATATGATCACAATTTCCGGCATTCCCTAACAGCTTCCCATACACAAGGTCATTGGAGAAGCTGTCAGGAAATCAGAAATCACAGTCACTTGCACTTGCACTCCTTTCCTAACAATGGCAATCATAACTATTGTCACTAAGCAACACATTCATGTGATAGCATATTTTATGACCACATCACTTATAGTCTTACAATTCCAATCCCAAATGTCATCATAATTTGAGGAATACCTGAGGTATTCATCTAAGTACTACTGAAATAGAATTCTGAGGTGTCAAAAAAAGTGCTTAGGATCAAGGGATAAGATTCACATGGTGGGGTTTATCTTGGACAAAATAAAAAGAAAGAATAACATAGGACTTTACAGTTTCATGGCATAGAGCAGGGATCTTCAAACTTGACAGTTTTAAGACTTGTGGACTTCAACTCCCAGAATTCCTTCTCCAGTCATTGTTAGCACAGGAATTCTAGGAGTTGAAGTCCACAAGTCTTAAACTTGCCAAGCTTGAAGATCCTTGGCATAGAGTCTGAACTAGCCCTGTTTCCTCATTTTATTTATTTATTTTTAAACAAGAGAGCATAGCAAAACTTTTAAAATTCTTGTCTAATTTAGAATCATATTTTACCGAAAATATTTCCAGGTGGTGAAATTCACTTTGAATTTGACCAGTGTTAATTGTTTCAGAATAAGTGGAGAATAAGAATAAGGGTGAACTGCTTTCTGTAATAAATTTTTCCAATACTTTACAATTTGTTGGAAGCCTTTTTTTTATGGTATTTCTTTTTTGCTTCTCTATAGGGGAAGAAGAAACTAAAACTTATTGATCAATATTGGAAACCAAAAGATGATACCGGAGCTGGAGACCATTCTACCCCAGATGAAAACACATTCAATAATCCACTTCCCCCTGGAGCACGGGTTAAGCGCAGGTATGTAATGCAAAGTTGGATGGTGTAATTGTATGGGAGCAAAGCTTAAGGGGACTTAATTTTCCATGTATTCTCTAGGTCCCATGTTGTAAATGAAAAGTTTGAGCCTTGGCTCCGTTTTCTCAGGAGCTCCGCTCCGTTGCCCCAGGAAACAATTGTGAATTCTAAGCTTCATTTAAGAAAAAAAAAGTTCCAACTCTTGTAAATGCAAGGAAAAAACCCCTCTATTAAGCCAAGAAAATAGCATAATTTGATTTTGTCCGGATTTTTCTCTTCATTTTTAAAGGCCAAGATGCTAAATCCATCCTAAATCTTGCTGTTCATTAAATGTCCAGACTAGGTTTTTGAGCCTCACTGCACCTCTGCTTTGGAAGGAACATTCATGTATCTTCCATATATTTTAAAAACCTCTATTTTTAATTGGAGGATTGATCGTCATGATCTTTGTATATCACATGCATGGATTTTGCATCTTTGCAGAATCTTTCTTGGAACCTATACCAGATAAGATGTTTATGGAAATCTACCCCATCTTCATATAATCATAGTAGGTCTCCCTTTTTTTTCCAATTTGTTTCTGAAAATCACAATATCATGATAATAGATTCACTCAATTTTGTCTAAAAGAATGATGGAAATTGTTCACAATGAGCCATCAACTATCCTGGTCCACCCCATCTTATACTACTAGATGTTTTGTAGGGGAAATGTAGTTTTATACAGAAAAACAGAAAGAATCTGTTTTGTGTGGACACTATGAAAGTATGGAAGTAAGCATTCTTTGTTGATTTTTCTGTCGCAGAGAAAGTCTTTTTGGTTTGTGTTCAGTTTGATTTGTCCTGATATATATATACCTGTGCTTCAGCTGATATCCCTTTACTTTATTGCCTTAAGCCCATTTATGGATTAAAAAAAAAAGTAAAGGTATCTGTTGAGGTATTCCCCATTAGGGGATTAGAGTGATGTTGAATAACACACAACCAGCATACAGATACACTGAATAGTAAAATGTAGGTTTTACTTCCAGTAAACGGGTCAACAAAGTCCAACAAACAGTCCAAATCATATACGGTTAAAGCAGTAAGTATCAGTCCAGGGATAATCCAAAAACGAAGTCAAGTATCATAAACAGAGTTCGGTAAATGGAGTTTGCTAACAGTTGCAAGACTCAGCAATCCAAGTAGAACGATGATTTACGGCAAAAACAGGAAATGCAAGGAGAAAGAAACCAGGTTTCTGGCTCCATCTTATGGCCGTTGGAGGAACCTCAGCCAATCACAATTACAGCATTCTCTTAAAGATACAGTATTAAATGACTATCCTGGTTTATATATTGCCAACCCAACTGTTAAGTGACTATTATTCCTAACAGTGTCCCTATTATTTGGCTAGTTATTGCCGATTATAGGGGGTGGTGCTCATCTCCATTTCAAGGTCATTGAGTCAGTGCTATCTGAAGCCATTTCTGCAGTCATGTGGCCAGCATCACCTCATGGAATATTGTTACCTTTCCACTGAAGTGCTGTCTATTCATCTATTTGCATTTGCATGCTTTCAAACTGCTGGTTGGCAAGAGTGGGGTGAGGACAAGCTCTCACCCTGTCGCATGGTGCTCAGGTCTTGAACCTGAGCCCAGTATCTTAACCGCTCCTCATTTATGCATAAAGAGATTGAGTTAGTTCTATGACAGAGAAGAAAACAATAATATCAACCAACCAGGCAATAGATCAAGCAGTATTGCCAATAAATGGTGTAGGAAGTTTCTCAGGTATGTCCAGTAAACCACACTGGATGATTTTAAGAAGTCCCCCATTGCTGCAGAGATTTGTATCATAACTATGAACCTGTTGGACATCCTTAATTGCAATGTACATTTTGCTGGGACTGTGAGCCTACCATGACAGTTCAGGAAAAGATGTGGCTGAAGGAGCTTGACAAGTGTTGGAAACATGCTTCTGTTTCTTTCAAGGCATCTTTTCTATTTTCAAATAACTGCACATCTCAATTACCTACATAGAGCACTATATATTCAAATTTAGGAAATTCTAGATAGCCAAATAGTTTTACTGTACATATTTTGCAATCCAAATGTTTGGAATAACAGTTGTACATAAATTTAATTGCATGCAAAAATGTATATCTATTTCAATTGTATATATCAACGAATTCCTAAGTGAACAGAAACTATTTTGGAAATGGTTCCCTTACAAACTAATTGAAACATACAATTTGTGCAGAGGTACCTCAACCTTTACAAAATAATGTCTTATGTCAGTTTTTGAATCTTTTTCCTCTAGTAACAACTTTACTACTGTACAGTTTGCCCATTGTTATATTTAGTCTCCTTTCAATATCTTTTGAATTTCTAGCAATGAATGATTTACACATTTTGTTCTTCAGAAGTGGCATTCTTTGTGTCAATAACATCAGCCAGGAGAATAAGCAAGTCAAACTGCTGCCACTACCACTTCTTTCCTTCTCCTTACTGAAGATGATGCTGTGACGTATTTTCTTAGTAGGGTGATTCCATGTGAATCAATCCATTATGTAAACTACCTTTTAAACATTGTTATCCTTTTCATTCAAATTGATCTACATATATTTGATGGACTTTGGCTCTGGAGGTCTGCATTGACTATAAAAATTATTCTATTCTATTATGTTTGCTGGTCTCAGCCCAAGAGTTTGGTAACTGGATAATAATACCGTCTAGCACAATTAGCTTGTACTGTAAGATTCCCTTGGGTATTTTGTAAGAACAATTTCAACATCTACAGCATCATGAAGATGTGATGCTGCTTCTGTACCATACAAAGCAGCTTTTTGGTCTAGTCTTTAGACACTCATTAAGCATTATTACATAATTACTCAAGAAAAATTATTCAAGATGTCTCTTTTGGTGGATTGGTATTGTCTTCTATGCTCGATTGACAACATGCATGCCCACATCTTATTGGTAAGCTGTTTTGTCTCCCATATATATGAGATTTATTATAGATGGAAACCATGATGCAAATGAGTTGATTATAAATAGTTGAAGTCATCTGTGAAATCACACAATCTATCCACCTCCCCCCCATAGCTTATATAGATGAATCATTTTATTACAGGATCTCTTTAAATTTTGTTAAAGGAGGAGTCATACCTCTGGATATCACACAGTATACTTCCTGCACCACTCATCTTATAGTAGATACTGCTGAAGACTTCTTTTGAAAAACAAAAGCAAACTCATATGTGAATACTGGTGGCCATTTAAAAAATCATAACTACAAGTGAGTAGCATAATTCACCTCACTGAGTCTCATCTCCACTTTGTAGATTACAAAGTGCAGCCATGAGAATGGTATAAGATCAAAATAACAGATTTGGGAAGGCTTGTGAATTGTTCGTATTAAGAGCTGTGATAAGGCTTACTGGCTTTTTTTTCCCCCTGCCCCTTAAAGTCTACATGAAAAAGCTCTTTTTATCTTTTTGGCAAAAAATATTCTAATCCCAGCCTCTATGCCGACCTTCCCTATCACAATGCCCTCCAAATTTATTGGTATCCCTTGCCAGCTAGATTGTGGAAAAAGATTTGCAAAATATTGGAAGCATCAAGTTGGGAAAGATTTAGTCTTTCATTGACTTGGACAACTGTGTTTTGTGGATTGATGAACCTTTTTTGTTAAATTCAAACAAAGCTTGCTTGCATTACTAGAGAGAATCACTAATATTTGTAATTCAACACACCTGAAAAAGCACATCCATTAACCCAACCTTCTGACATCATATATTCATTCAAATGTAATTTATTCAAAAAAGGGTAGAATGCTAAAAGGATATGGTACATAATACTTTATTTCAGATTTGAAATTCACCATTTATATATTGATATTTCAGCCTGAGTATATGTTATCTATTAACTTTTATCTAGTTTTGATAAGACTCTTAAGTAGCTTTGCTCTTGTTAGATAGAGAACCAGAGTTGGCTTGGCACAAACAAAGATTTTTAGATAGATTCTTTTGTTGAAATGACAAAATAAGAGACAGCAGCAAGCCTCCAGACTCATGAAGTCCTTTTAAAATCATAATGAAAACTTCAAGCTTGTAGCTGAGATGCGTCTTGCCACAGGATGTGTGAACAAGTATTTTTCTAACTTGTTTCCTTATCTATTATGAGCTGTGTTTCCTGCTTATGTAACCAAGTGAAACTAAGAAACTTACTGCTTGAATATGCATTTGGGGTTCTTCCATCCTTACGGGAGGACCCACTTTTATCCAGAGCTGAATAAACAAGTCCTTTTTCTTTTTCTAAGTCACATGTTTATATGTTGTCTTAAATTATAGCTTTCCCCATCTCCTTTTTTAATAGAATAGAATAGAATTCTTTATTGGTCAAGTGTGATTGGCCATACAAGGAATTTGTCTTTGGTGCATATGCTCTCAGTGTACATAAAAAGAGAAAAAAACATTAATCAAGAATCATAAGGTACAACACTAAGTGATAGTCTTCAGTTACTAATAAGCAATCAAATCATGCTAGGAAACAAATAAAACAATATAAATCGTAAAGATACAAGCAACATGATTATTATAGTCATAAGTGGGAGCAGATAGATAATAGGAAGGATGAGAAGAAGAATAGTAATACAGTTTTAGTAAGTAGTTTGACCATGTTGTGGGAATTAGTTGTTTAGCAGAGTGATGGCATTTGGAAAAAAAACTGTCCTTGTGTCTAATTGTTCTGGTGTGCAGTGCACTATAGCGTCATTTTAAGGGAAGCAGTTGAAACAATTTATGTTGAGGATGTGAGGAGTCTTTAGATATTTTCACAGCCCTCTTTTTGACTCATGCAGTATCCTCAATGGAAGGCAGGTTAGTAGCAATTGTTTTTTCTGCAGTTCTAATTATCCATTGAAGTCTGTGTCTATCTTGTTTAGTTGCAGAGCCAAACCAGACAGTTACAGAGGTGCAGATAACAGACTCAATAATTTCTCTGTAGAACTGAATCAGCAGCTCCTTGGGCAGTTTGAGCTTTCTGAGTTGGCCCAGAAAGAACATTCTTTGTTGTGCTTTTTTATGAGGTTTTTGATGTTAGATATCCATTTTAAGTCTTGAGATATGATAGAACCTAGAAACTTGAAGGTCTGTACTGTTGATACTGTATTGTCTAGTATTGTTAGAGGTGGTAGTATAGGAGGGTTTCTCCTAAAATCTACCACCATTTTTATGGTTTTGAGTGCGTATAGTTCAAGATTGTTGCTATTGCACTACAAGGCTAGTTGTTCCACCTCCAGTCTGTATGCAGATTCATCGTCTCGAATGAGACCAATCACTGTTGTATCATCTGCAAGCTTCAGGACTTTAACAATTTGTTAAATAACAATATATTAAATAAGAATTTTGTTATATATCAATTTTCAATTTGTTATATAACAGCTCCTATCATCTTGCCAATACCATGTCACCTTGAAGATGATGACAGTTAGGTTTTTACTTTTAAAAAAAAATTCTGAAATTTATTTTTCTTAATATTTCTATTTTCTGTTCTATAGTTGCTATTGTAGTATTATTCATATCTTCTAAAAATGTAAAAAAAACACTATGGAGCAATTAAACAGAATCCTGAATGTGTGCATGTGGTATTAGAAATCGTGGGAAGTCTGATTCCTCAGTTTCTTTATTCCAGATCAATATTTGTGTCCAATAAGAACGGCGTGAAAATTATTTCAGAGCATGATAAGCCAAATGGTAAAATTCGATTCAACGTTTCTCCAGAGCAGTGTGTGACTATTAAAATTGAGGTGAAGAACAGTGGAACAAATGAAATTATGCTGGAAAATTACAGACTGATAAAACGTTGTGAATTCACTTTTGTAGTTTCTGAACAAACTTTGCCTGTGAAACTGCCACCAGGTAATATATGTATACATTTGTTGAAACATTGCTAGATCTCTTAAAAGAGTTGGTGGGGTCACATACTGTAAAATAATTGCAGAACAATTAAGCACTGCAAAAAAAAAAATTTTTTTTCCAGAAGAAAGTTCAATAATGGTAATCTAAATTGTTTCCAAGTATTGGCTATAGACCAGGAATGTCAAACTCAAGGCCAGGGGGCTGGATCCGGCCCAGGGGAGGTGCTTAGATCTGGCCCACGAAGCTGCCCTGGAAAAGGCGAAGGATCACCTGCAGTGTCTCTGCCATGAAAACAAAGTTTGTGAGGGCCGCCTGCAACTCTCCTGAGCTCCCTCTCACTGGCAGACGGTTGCAGAAGGCCTTTGCAGCTGAAAGCGGAGCCTGTTTTCGCTGGCAGAGAGTTGCAGAAGGCCATCACAGCCAAAAATGGAGCTTGGGAGCCTGTTTTCCTTGGCAGAGCGCTTGGGCTACCACAGGTGCCTCTGACACAAGTGACGTTGAGCTTGCCATGCCCACCCTGGCCATGCCCTCCCACCCCTCCCGAGGTCAAACACAAGCCTGATGCGACCCTCAATGAAATTGAATTTGACACCCCTGCTATAGACAGTATGTAATTTTGGAATCATTTTCTCTAACCAACTTGCATACACTTGAAGCTGTGGGTCACTTTCAACAATATATCAGATTTGGGGAGAATTGATTAAAAAGGAAATTATACAAAAAATGCTTGATCCTTCTGGAAAGAAATGCTCTTTTACCTGAATGGAGAACAGTAAATAAATTCTCATATCTTAGCTTAATCTGAACCACACTACCCAGCAATGTGTCTATGATTGTGTATGACACTTGCATTAACTGTTCTATAATTCATGAATCATCAAAGAAATCCATGAGGACTAGAGGACTAATGTAGAAGTTCTTGTAAGAAATTGTGAGACTGTTCATTTGTTGTCTGCACAATTACTACAGTAGCCAGGAGTATCTATGACTATTAATTGTGTCAATAAGCATCAGTCAAAACTCCATGAGGTATATCTTTTGAAAGTAATGAGAGATGGAATTAGATGCCTGCTAATAGCTGTACAGCATAACTGAGTAATGTCATTATGGACTTCTAAATAACAGAATATGAGCTTTTATCAAGGTTTCTACAGGTCAAGGTACATAAGAATTAAGCACTTATTTTCCAATTTATTAGGTTTTTGAAGTACAGTTGGAAACTGGGATGTGTTTAATTTCTTATTTGCACCAAAACCAAAAGCTTTTTTATTCTGGGATATAATGTAAGTATGGAAAGATACAGTACTAGAGAGAAGCATATTTATCTTTAAACTAGTTAACTAGATAAATATAAAAGGGCTTGTTGCAAACTTTAGAGAATATGATTGTATATTCTGGAAATCCCATATTCTTAATTTCAAATCAAGTGTTAGAAAATTAATGCAGAAGAGAGCCTTCTTCCTTGTTGTTTTGTAAATGTAAAAAGGTTTCCTTGTCTTTAGGGTCAGTTCATGAAATCCCAATCACATGTGGGGTACAGGACTATGGCTTCTACAATGTTACCATGCAGTTCAATTTCACCAGTGAACAGACTGGGAAATTCCACATCGGACGTTTTGTGCAGGCTGTTGCCAATACCGAGTTAGCACAACAACTTGGTCCATCAGAACCTTATCAGCCTTATCAAGCCAAACTGCACAAACCACAGTTCAGATCTATAGAAGATGGCTTTCCACCAAACAAGTACGTAAGGATTCTCTGCTAATTTTCTCCCTTTACTCTTCCTCTGTTTTTTTCTGGACATATTGTCTCTATCATATTTTTCCTCCAACTCCTTTTTTCTGAATTCTGTCCTTTTCCTTTCCCCCCCTATTGCCATATAGCTATATTTTGCTCATCTATTTTGCAATCCTTTATTTTGAGATTTTCTTTCTTTTTTTTCTGTGTGTTATTTTCAATTGATGCAGTTGGCTACGTGAACTAGCAATAGCAATAGCACTTAGACTCATATACCAACTCATAGTGCTTTACAGCTCTCTCTGAGCAGTTTACAGTGTCAACATATTGCCACCAACAATCTGGGTCCTCATTTTACCGACCTCAGAAGAATATAATGCTGACTCAGCCGCTTCAAGATTGAACTCCTGGCAGTAGGCAGTTAACCTACAATAGCAATAGCACTTAGACTTATATACCACTTTAGAGTGCTTTACAGCCCTCTCTAAGCGGCTTACAGAGTTAGCATATTGCCCCCAACAATTTGAGTCCTCATTTACCCATCTTGGAAGGATGGAAGGCTGAGTCAACCTTGAGCCTGGTGAGGATTGATTTGCCAAACTGCAGGCAGCTGGCTGCAGCAGAAATAGTCTGCAGTACAATACTGCATCTATCCACTGCGCCACCACAGTTTCATTAGCCATACCAAGACTAGCCATACCATTTTAGTTTTCTATCTACATCATTTAGCACTTTATAGGTGCTAAAACTTTGAGAAAAAGACTGGACCCCAAAGACCCCTCATAAAGACTGGAGCTAGATGGGATGCAGCCAAAATTATTAATTACTGTTTGTTATATTTATAGAACCTTGAGAGTTTTAATCTTTTTCATTTTCATTCTCCGAAGCCTTACTTGAAATTGTTATTGATATTCCAGCTTTACAGGAACTGGCTAAGGATAGCTAATGTGTACCAACATAAGTGCAGGAAAATGTTCTGCAATATATGAAAAAATACCAAATGATTTCCCCCCCAAAAGTTATGTGTTGATTGCTTTTTTAGTCCTATCTTGCAGCCAGGATTAATTGCATGCAATGTGAATGATTTAATTATACTAATTTATATAGTTAATCCAAATTATATAAATTAAAATAGCAAGGTTACAAGTATAATAATTTCTTTACACTTAGAGAAACCAAACTTTCCCCATATTTGTATTATGGTAATTCTTATATGTAAATCATTGTATGTGCAAATTAATATTAGCTATTGATGAAACTAATATCTGAAGTGGTGGTTTGTCTATTTCTCACATTTTCCTTCTAATGGTATATTCTGGTGATGTGGGTTGGTCTTTATTGAATTTTTAGGTAAGGATGAACAATGTTTGAAGAGGAAACCATTTTTAACTTTTAAATTTTTTATCTCCAATGCCCAGAGACATGGGAGAATGGCAAACATCAGAGAGGGCACAAAGATTCTCTCCCCCCCCCCCCATTTGGGGGAGGTGGTTTAAAGATGGAAAAAGGATAAAATATCTGTGTGTTTTTTCATATTTTGTCATCAAAATTTAGTGACCCAGTTTAGGACATGGTGTAAAAATTGAAATGTCAAGCCTGAATTGTTTTCCTTGTTATGAACATCTCTGATTAACATGTAACTTTGTGCTTATCTTGTGTTTTCAGCAATTTGTTCATAGACTTGGAGCAGAAACCTTTAGATCAGTACAAATACCCAAGCAATCTGAAGGATTTGATTGTATGCTTGAATGAAGGTAATACTCTTAATGATGGCACCAGTGACAAGATTGCCCATCTACAGTAAGTTTCTACTAAGCAAGAAATTGTCATTCTCTTCACTTTCCACTCATTCTTTATCCTAAGAAAGAGAGATATACCCATCATGTTAATACAACACATTGATGCAATGATTAAAGTATGTAATTTCAACTAGCAAATCCTAGACAAAAACCTTGCTTGACCATGAACTCATGGTGAGTTTAGCCCAGTTGCTATTATTCTGACCTTGTTTTTCACAGGATTGTTCATGTTTTGATAATATAAAGGGGAATGTTTATATTTGTTGACTTGAGCTCCCAGATGAAATATGGGGTATATAAACATAAAAAAAAAATATTTGTGTCTTCCTGATTAATGACTCCCAAGATTCATTGTGATATATTATTCTCTCCCCAACCCCTGCCTATTTTAGCTACAGATAATAGGATTTGTAAGTAAAGACTAGTGTCAGAATTAATGTGTAACTTCATAAATATTTGTTCTTAAATATCATTTTTTCTTACATTTCCTGGTTTAGATCAGCCTAGGGATAGCTAACAGGGCATGTGAGTAACAATGTGGCATGATGATGAAATGAAAAAAAAATTAAGAGAAAAATCTCCATAGACATTTAAAAGGAAAAAGTTATAGCTAGGCTTGAATATTGGATGAAACAGATTTACCAGAGAGAAATTTAAATTCCTGTTTCTCGTGATAAAAAGAAGAAGAATGGGAGTAGTCTGGCTTTATAATAGTAAGTGAGAAAAGGAATATGGATACTGTAGTATATCACAAGTTAAATGTAGCCCACCAGTGTGATGTAGCTGATAAAAAGGTAAATGCCGGAGATTCTCAAACAGAGACTGGATAACTACCAAGCTTGAAATGCTTAGCTGAAAGCAGGGGGTTTGGACTATATGACCTCTGAAGTGCTTCCAGCTCTTATGGAAATGAAAAAGTTAGCATGCTGCAAATCAAGATAT
The DNA here is from genome assembly GCF_049901735.1 of Notechis scutatus. NCBI lineage: Eukaryota > Metazoa > Chordata > Lepidosauria > Squamata > Elapidae > Notechis > Notechis scutatus. Next base: position 40,489,170 of record NC_142011.1, on the reverse strand, counting down.
TTTTAGAAAGTAAAAAGGAGATGGGCTGCAAATGATGCTGTGCTTGGCAACGGGTCCTTCAGTTTTAAAAAAATGAGAGATGAGAGGGGGAAGGTAAAGTGGGGAGGAACAAACAGATCCATTCACCTTTGGGTACATTAAATACAGCAGTTATTTTGTGGATACAGATGCTTTCCTTCTTTTCATGGGACACAATAAAAATACAGCAACGTGTAAAATTTTTGAAACAAATCAAACAACTTCATCACCATTTCTAATTTCATTGGAAGTATTATAAATTCACAATGCTCCTGTTTTAAACTCTGTTTCATATTCAAAGCCCTTCCAGTAAGGTCAGAACAGCGGCTGCTCTGAATTCAGATTGGGTTCACGGTTCAATCTCAGAATGTTTTGCAGAGTTTGAACAGCCATGTGGTGAAGCATCTATAGCTTGCTTTGAAATTCCAAATGTGGGCCAAGAATATTGCTTATCCAAAAACAAACAAACCAAAACCCTATGTATTTGTATCCTGCCTTGTAAAAACAAGTTTTTTTACAAACAAGTTTTTACAATGGATATTCATCACCTCATTTTGATTTTATTGTTGTTAATATTTGTATACTCCTCTGGGTGTTTAGATATTTCAAATGTTGAGATGTTTATCAGGATCAACATTGTTCAACAAGAGACTTTAAAGAACTTAAAAACTAGTAGCTGAGCAGCCTCAGAGGTAGTTGTGTATGTTCAGACTTCTTCCTCTTTGACTGGAAGTCATTTTACTATCTCTTGGAATACCAAGAAGCTGTTGGGTAGCGTAGGTCCACTTTTTGTTACTTCCCAGTTTGTGTCATCTTTTATTCTTTTTCATTTGTACTGTTTTATTGTTTTTTAATGTTTTACTTGCCAACCACCCAGAAACATTGGGAGTCATGTGATGCACAAATTTAATAAATAAATATAAAACAAGATAATATGCTGTACCTCGGCCCATATTAACAATCACATTAAGCTGGGCAAGCTACCAACTCTTTTTAAACAGCAGCATTGGTTTGTCTTGGCCTAGTAGCAGATATTTACCTTTCTTCAAATATTAGGAAGTTCAGATAGCTCTCTGTCTGCGTGGAAAGGAAGAATACATGTGCAGAAAGGAGCAAGCAATGTAACCAGGATCATCTGAATAAAGTAGGGGATATTTTAAAGCAGGAATATGTTGTAGTGTTGTCTCTCCCTCCCTACCAAATATTATAATAAACTCTCCCATCTCTGATGGAAAGAAAGGTGATTTCTGTTTAGGTGGGCAGATTAAATTTGATAGAATACTACCATATACTTCCAAACAGGAGCAGTCTGGAAGCCCCCTTGCAATTTGACAATTATTCTGAGAAATTTTGTCTGCTTCTTCACTTGGAAGAGATCCAAATGGAGGTGGACATCCATCGATATGATATGCAGAATGTTAGTATGTTTACAGAAAAATACAATAAGAAACTCCTTGTTCTGAAGGTGAGTGACTTATAATCTAGAGCCTGAAAGAAATCCTTATTCTGTGAATGTAATAGTTAGAGCATAGATGCTAAATCTCAGCCGTTTTCCTGTCATTCTTACTTGCTCCTGATTTGCAATAAGATACCATATGGTAGGAATGGGAGAATGGCGCAGGGGCAATGGATTATATTTATAAAACCATGGGTGAGTTTAAGAAAGAAGAAGAAGAAAATAGGAACATTAAAAACAATAAAAAATAGGGAAAAATACAGGATCAATCTCCCACAAAATAAAAAATCAAAGTTGCTTGTTTGGAATAGCCTCTCACAATTACTATTCCAGAGGTTAATTTCCATGAAATAGAACTGCATATAAAATATATGAAAGTTTATTTAATTAAACAAAATGGGGGTAATGTCTCCTAAATATGTGCTTATATTCTCATTCTCTCTCCCTCCCACCTCCCTCGCCTGCACAAATACTCGTGCATACATTTCCTACTTATTTGTATGTATACTGAATCTTGGCAGAATAACATGTCCACCATTCACTTTGCCTCCTCCACATGCCACCGCTAGCACTTTTCAAACAATTTAGATTCACCTTTTCATCTCCATAAAGTCCTATACATACAACTTAAAAGCATTTGATATGAATAAAAATATTCTTCAATTGTAACTCAAAAGCAAACTTCTTGGAAATGTTGAGATCTAGAGTGATCAAGGTCAAAAGCAAAGGACCTGAGAGCAAATTGCTCTATTACAATAACAGTGCATCCATTCATCAGTTTCTTACTCTTAAGAAACCAATGAAGCTCCATTACAGCATAAGGGCAAAAGAAATTTAAGCCTAGGGCTTGAGTCTTAGAGTTGTTGTTTTTCATTCAATAGTAGTTTTTCTTCTGTATTTAGGGCTTTTTTTAGTATGTGTGCTTATAGTATCTTACTCAAGCTAGATCTTTTAAATTGGCTGCAAGCATTATGAGTGAATTAGTCTGGATGAAGCATGACCGTTGGATACTAAATTGTACAGATAGATTTAGCTGTACAATTGTACATATAACTAATGCCATTGTAGCAAGTCAGATTGCACATACAGTATAATTTGTACTCACCAGCTGTTGAAAATTAAATTTAGGTCATGTAGATGAGAATAAGGAGAAAGGAAAGGTAAAATAGATGCTGAAAGAGAAAGAGAGGGAAGAGAATGTTGAAACTAGGAGAAAAAAAATGATAGCAAAAAAGTAAAAAAATAGTCAATAAAGAGAAACACTAGCCATATTTAAACTGTCACTCTTAATATGTAATAACTTCCAAATTCAAAATTGCACATGAATTGTAATGAAAGAGGTTAGGAAGATTCCCTGCCCCAGCCCACCCAAATGTCACAATTGCACATCTGCCATGCAAATATCAAATACTATATGATTTAAATTCATTTCCTCCAGCAGAAACAATTGACTGTCTGTAACAAGATATTCAATTCGCTATTCCAGAGGTTTGTTACTCAGGGCATGAGAATTAAAAAGTTTGTGCTTTAGATTGATCTGATTCTTTGTTCCAGGCGCCTGGTGTTGCAGAGAACCGGCCTTCCGTGTTGAAAGGTGACCATCTGTTTGTGATCCCTGCTGAAGGGCAACCAAAATACAATGTTCCCTTCTATAAAGGTTATGTTCATGCTGTGGAGTTGGATCAAGTCAAGCTGGGATTTTCTGAAAAGTGAGTACCACGTCAGCTTCAGCCTACGGTTAGATTTTTTTTTTTTTAAATGAGAACAAGATTGAGATAATTGGCTCCTAATCCAGCATGGATAGTTATGTAAGGCTTTCATTTTAACTGGGAAGGGTAGGAATAGTATTTAATAGTGTTGGGGAAAACCTGATTATGTGCATAGTTGCACTTAATAACAATTGATCAGGCAGCACACCACAAAATGTCTCATTTTAGAATTCAGAGGTTTATTAGAATTTAGAGCATAATAAACATAAAGCACTTACATTAATCACATTGCAATGAGGGTCAATCAGACAAGTAATCAAAAGGGATGGCTTAAGATTGATCGAACACCTCCCATTCTTTACTCTTCTTTTATATACTTTAAGTCCACCAAGACATGACTTTCAGGATTCTGCCACCTTGCCATAGCAACAGGGCAGTTATTCATTATTTCATTCTACATGTCACAATATAACTATATTTATATATGTGACCAATATAACTTCCTTATTTCCCAAGATCTTAGCCTAGCACATCTTGCCAGCTAAGCAGCTATCCTGCTTGCAGAGGACATTTGGAACATAAATAGCACAATTTCCACATACTCAAGGGCACAAGTTCATTACACAGGCACCACTGACTTTTCTAAGTTAATCAGTGTTGTTCTGTGTGCTGGGTTTGCAACTCGCCAATACCTTCACAAATACAGCCATTCCTTGATTCTAATATATAGTGCAATATGTTAAAGCAGGTTTTTATATTCCTTAAGTATTGCAGGTGATTTCATATTAATGCTGGACCTAACCCAGGTTTCCTGGGATACTTTAAGGCTCAGGAAATTGGATCAGGGTATAGCATCACCACATAAAGGTGTGGCCCCATTTTTCAAGCTTCCCACAATATGTATAATTTAATAAGAGTATGATTTTAAATTATGCATATTAAATTAAAAATATTCAGAAATTGACAATGTTAGATTATGGGGATCTTCATTGCTTTAAATTTAATGTCTGCTGTACAATTTAGTTACTCAACAATTTAATATTATTGATAATCAAGCATATGGGAAAGTATTCTCTGTGTTGAAACTCGAATTTCAGAATTCCCACCAGAATTCTTTCTGGTAGCAAACTGGGGAAAGGCTTTCACAAGAGATTACCAAATCTTGTCTACAGAATGTATGTGTGGAATAGAGAGCTCAGCAGTTTGAGAAGTGCAGCTGTGAAGCAAATTACCTTAAGTCAATATTATTTTGAAATATGGGTGAGGTTAAGGAAAAACGAAAAGTGTGGTGATGTGGAAGAAAATCATGAGGCTCCAGATTTGGGAAAGGTAGTCATGAAGTTGAAATAAGCAGACCAGAGGGGGAAAAACCAACAAGTTGGGAGTCGAAGTGATGGTGCAGATTGAGTGTTGCATGTTTAGCCTTAGGCTAGCAATGCCATGTTTTTCAATCATCCATCAGCTCCTTTTCTTTTCCTAGATTGCTAAATAAATTTGTCAATAACATGAAGTTTGATGTGGAATTTACTTTCAATCGCCTGCCCTTACGCTTGCAGCATCGGGCTGTTATTCTTGCCCAGAAGAGTCAACTCTCTCATCTGCTCTTCCCATGCTTCTCTTACAAGAAATCCCTCCTGTCTCCTGATCAGGAACTCTGGTGAGTAGGGACAAGGAAGAAAGGAGCGAATGCCAATAGGCAAAGGGAACATGATAACACTGCTGAATGAACTGGTCAAATAGCCCAGCTTTCTCTTACCACAATGATTTACCAATTTTCTGTGGCAAGCTCAGAAAAAGCTTTCACTTATGTTCTGTAGCAGATGGCTCACCAATTACAAATAGTTGTCACCCCGCTGATCATCTCTTTGATAGCCTTGTGAAATTCCTTTTAGAACTTGTGGTACATCATGAAACTTATAGAATCAATGTTTTTAGCTGAATAATGTAACAAGCAGAAATATTTACTTTTATCCATTCTAAATATCAGCTTCATTGGATAACTCTGGATTCTATTATTTTGAATGAGGAAGAATTTGTTTTTCCTACATTACTCGTAATTTTATGAGCTTATATATTTCTCTTCCCTCCTGGCTCCAGTAACTTCTGTCTTTTTCCAATCACAGCAATTTTAGGGAAATTTATTCACCCTATTAGCAAAGCCAGGCCAAGGGATAGATGTCTTTTTCTGTTCCATAACATTTTTTGAAGTGTGGTTACTGGACTGCTATATTGTACATGGCGTTTCAGTGGAGATTACTTCATAAATTTCTGCAAATGCATTGTGATGTTGGTTGTCCTCTATTTCTTTGTCAATACGGAATCTACCTTTTACAAAGCAGTCATATATTGGTCGGTATTTTCCATGCCTTTACAACTTAAGATGCTCTTAGGTTACTTAAGATACAACCGTAGATACCCTTAGGTCCTAGCTCAGTTTCTATTGGCTTTAATATAAAAGCAGGTTTTTTTGCCCCATTGTGCACCGTTTTTCATGTCATAAGTGAAACTTCATTGGCCCATTGGAAAGATATTTAGGGACCTAAGATACTCTGTCATAATTGTAAAAAATAGATACTGACTTGCAATACAATGCAGGGTGTTATTTACTTAACAGCCTTTTATTCAACAGCTGTTACAACAGCACTGAATGAATGGCACATATGCTTGTTCCTTGAGGCTATGATTGTTGCAGTGTCCCCGTGGCTATGTGATAAAAATTCAGGCGTTTGGCAGCCGGCCTTGCAGGAGACGTTAAATTACTCCGCCCCCTCCCATTTTTGCCATTTTGGCTGTGTTGCACTCCAACACTCCAACACTGTGTTGCACTCCAACACTGCTGCATCCATCTGACCTTCGCCAACTTCCACCATCTGCTGATAAGGCATAGGCAGCCCAGCTTCAGCCCTTCATTTAGTAGCTGCCACATGAGGCCTTCTCCCTAAATTCACACTTAACCTTCTCAAAGGTGTATAAGGGCCTTCTGAAGCTTCACAAAAAGGTTGAGTATGGCCTCACGATGAAAGCCTTGGGTAGCCAACAGCTACTTCCGGAAGGGTCAGACTGGGCAAGACTTGTCAGCAGTGGGAGGAGGAGGATAGCAAGTAAGTGGGGGTGGTAGAGCTCAAGACGGTTTGTTCACACTTCTCCCCTGACAGCAGCCATTTCTGGCTTGGCTGGCTAAGATTGCACAGCAGTAGCCATTTACCTGCTGGCCAACCTGCCTCTTTGCAAGGTGCTGGGCCTGATAACTTGCTGCTGGCTTTCCCAATGATTTTGCTTGTTCGAAGCTGGGAGGAAATTTTGAGGAGGTCCTTGTATAATGACCCTTGATTCTCACTTAACCATAGCTGTGAATCAGCAATGCAAATCACATGACATTGCACTTTGCAATCTCATTGCTTAGTGATGGAAATTGCATCCCAATTACCATAGTTTACCTACCTGTAAATAAGGTTAATCAGGTGTTGTTTGCTCTTCGCCCTGTGCTTTGTTACATTTTCTTTCTTTTCTCTGCCTGTACCCTCCAGCCTATATAATCCTAATCTGAACAACAATGCGGAGCAGAAGGAAGCTGTCCGTCAAGTGGTGGCAGGGACCTCCAGACCAGCCCCATATCTTATATTTGGGCCTCCCGGTACTGGCAAGACGGTCACTATGGTGGAGGCCATTAAGCAGGTGAATACACTTTTGTCATAGATCTAATTATAATGAAAGTGTGAGATGTACTGGGGAGGAGCCAAGAAATCTTGCTTACAACCTTGATGAATATGTTCCTAAACCAAGAATCTTGTGGAGACCCAGTTTTATTTTGCACCATCCTTAAGTAGCTTCCTGCAAGGCTTGAAGTATAAATAAAAAGTATTCTTTTTTTTTTCAATTAAAAACCTCTATTTGTGCTTTCGTTCTTCTCAGGTTCTACGATGCATTGAGGGTGCCCATGTGCTTGCTTGTGCTCCTTCCAACAGTGCTTCAGACCTGCTCTGCCAACACCTCATGAAACATGTAAATCCTAGGAACATCTACAGGATGAATGCTATCAGTAGGGATTACCGTACAATCCCGGAGGATATCAAGGTATATTCTAGTTTTCTATCTCCAAACTACTAGGCATTCTGTTCTGAATAAGATTTTCCATGCTAACAGCTGGTAGCGTTCTCATATGTCTACCATGTAAAATTGCAAAATTTAAAAAGAATAGATTTCCATTCTTTATTTTTTAATTAATTTATTCATTTGTTTATTTATTCATTAAATTATTTAATGCCTGCTTTTGTTTCTAGCCTGTGTGTAACTGGGATGAGGCACAGAGTTGCCATGTATTTCCAAGAAAGGAAAAACTGCAAAGCTACAAGGTTATTATCACTACACTGGTGACAGCAGGAAGGTAGGCCATATGTGGGAAACAGATTATGAAATTTATTATGGAGCGGCATAGTGATCTGGAATAAGTTAGTCATTTATAAAAAATTAAAATTTAAAATTTTACTCTGTATCATTAGAAAATGAAATTTATTTATTTATTTAAAAAAATCATTCATTTTCAGGAGGTGAAAACTATAATTAGCTAAGAAGGGAGAAAATTAACTTTTTGTAGCCATCTGTTCTCAGCCCATAATTTTAAAGAAGTGATCCACTGATCTCTGAAATAAACACAAGAATTAAAGTGATTAGCATGTTGCACAGATCCCATCACCTCCCAACAATATACTAGGAATTTTAATTCATCAACTCTAGAGAAAGACTGTTTTTAAGGCACTATAGTTGAAAATATCTGCTGAAATACCAAACATTTTCTTGGTTGCCATGTGACAGGTAACAGATCCAAAGACAAAACATTCAAGAGTATTTTGTTAGTATTCCCAATTCCAGGAAAGGGCATGAACAGAGGTAATGGATCTATTCTTGGTTTGCTTACTGGAATGTTAGGCAAAAAGTAAAACATTAGCTATTCTAATATCAATAATAAGTTTCAAGGGTATGACAGGCTGAAAATTAAATTTTTTGTTTAACTGTACTACAAGAGGTTAAGATCTTGGGTAGTAATGGTTAAGATGCTAAACTCATCCTAAATAGACACAAGTTCAAATTTATTCACATCAGGAATTTCACTAGAAGTCACTTTGAATCCTATCATGATCTCTTAGCTTAAATAATGTTTCTCAACTTCAACTACTTGAAGTTGTATAGATTTCAATTCCCAGAATTCCCCAGTCAGCATGCTGACCAGGGAGTTTTGGGAGTTGAAGTTCACACATCTTAAAAATTGCTAGGGTTGAGAAACACAGCTCTAAAGCAGTGGTCCCCAACCTTTTTTGTACCAGGGACCAGTTTCACGCAGAAACACTTTTCCAAGGACCGGGGGGGGGGGGGAGGAGTCTGAGTTTGGTGGTTTTGCTTGCAGACGTTTCATTACTTGACTAGTAACATCTGATGTTGTTACCTAGTCGGGTAATAAAACGTCTGCCAGCAAACCACCAAGTTCAGGGAGCGCCAATGCCTCCTCATTGCAACCCTGAGTGACAGATATTCTCTTCTATTGGGACATTTAAAATGGAGGGTTTCAGCTGCAGATTCAGGAACTGCGCCGGGCTGAGGAGCGCCTTCAAAACTGAGCGCTGGGCGGCGGCGGCCCACGGCTGTCTCCGCGGCTCAGGACAAGTCCCTGCAGGGACGGCTGAGAAGCCCGCCTCTCGGCCCTGCCTTCCTCAGCCCCATCCCTCAGGTGTCTCCCTCCCTCCCTCAGCCTCATCCCTCAGGTGTCTGCCTCGTTCCTCTCTCAGTCGCTCTCTCGCTCCACCACCAGCCCAGGAAGAAACTGCTTCAAAGAAGCCGGCAGGGTGGCTTTTCCTGTCCGCAGCTCCTCCGAAGCCCCATTCACCCCCACCCGCCGCCAATCAATCCAGGTTCAGTCCAGTGCTCCGTTCTGCCTGCCTGCCTGCCTGCCTTCGTTTCTGGTTGTTTGGAGCAGCTTCGGCTGAGTAAAAGAGAGCGAATAGTTATTATTCTCAGCCAAAGCTGCTCCGAAACAATCAGAAACAAAGGCAGGCAGGCAGGCAGAATGGAGCACTGGATTGAACCTGGATTGATTGGCGGCGGGGTGGGGGTGAACGGGCGCTTCGAAGGAGCTGCGCCGACAGGAAAAGCCACCCTGCCGGCTTCTTTGAAGCAGTTTCTTCCTGGGCTGGTGGAGGAGCGAGAGAGCGACTGAGAGAGGAACGAGGTGGGAGGAAACCGAAGCCACTGAGCCAGAGAGTAGGACAGGCTTTGGTTGCTTTCTCCCTCCCCTTCTCTCCTTTGTGTCCTTGATCCCTGATCCCAGCAGCATTCACCGAAGGCGAAGAAAGCCACCATTTTTTTTTTCTTTGTGGCCCGGTACAAAGTGATCCACGGACCGGTACCGGTCCGCGGCCCGGTGGTTGGGGACCCTGCTCTAAAGGGTTCTTTTTGTGGAGAAAAATACTTGAGGAGTATTGCATCCAAGAAAATCTCACAAACTCCTGGGAGAGATGCAGTATATAAATTTAATCAGATAAGTAATATTAGACTACCCTTCCTCAGTGTGATTGCTGCAAGAGGAACAGGATCACAGTTCTGTGAATTCTTGCCCACATGGGAGGTGGGAAAGAAATGAATATTTCCTCAAAGTCTCTTGGTAAAGGATGCCAAAATTAGTTTAAAGGATAAATAAGGAGTTTTAAAGGTTTTATTTTCCTGCAGAGAGTTTTCAATTGATTTAGAGGAAAAGGTCATTTTCACACAAGAGAGGACCTAGGGCAGTGTTGGCAAACCTTTTTGGCACTGAGTGCCGAAACAAAAGCATGTACCCGCGCCCACGGAAGTGCCAAAAACCAGAAAAGCAGCTCCCCGGCGTGCATGTGCATGCCAGGAAGCTGAGTTTCTGGTTTCCAGTGCGCACGTGCCACCTGATCTGGTTTCTGGCATACATGCATGCACGAAGACCAGCTGGCCGGAGCACATATGCGTGCTGGAAACCGGAAGTTCAGCTTCTCGGCACGCGCATATGCACCAGCCACCTGGTCTTCCTGTTTCCCCTCCACGCTCAAAGACCAGAGGCACACCAGAACCTGAAGAGCAATGGGTGACGGCTGGTGTTCCCGGAGAGATAGCTCTGCGTGCCACTTTAGATACGCGTGCCATAGGTTCACCACCATGGACCTAAGGTAATAGTGCTTTTCCTGGAAAGCTGAATATTTCTGCATGTGTTCAAAGATTTTTGTATATCTCTTTTAATTAGATTGGCTTCAGCTGATTTCCCTCAGGGACATTTTTCTCATGTCTTTATTGATGAGAGTGGCCATGCTGTGGAACCAGAGAGCCTGATTGCCATTTCAGGTGAGGAATAACTTTTCTATAGCTTTTGATCCCTTTCTCTTCTACACAAGGACTAGCATGTTCATTTTCAGTAGGACCGAATGGAAATGATATATCATCCACCAGGTGATGAGAATATTGTCATATATCTTCGCTCTGGTTCTTGTCAACTAACTTACACTTCCCCAGTCTGGCATTTGCCAGAAGTGTTGGTAGTTGTGGTTCCAGAATTTCCAGTAATCTATGTTTTGGAGAGACGGAGTCCCTGTGGAAGGTTGAGGAAGTCCATTTCTAGATATTTGAATGTTCTGCTGTTGAAGATACAGAATGTTTTGAATGGCAGTTTGCGTTTATAATAAAGCCTTCTAGCAGCATTTAGCACATTGTGTTAGCTTCTTACCAACAACTAACAAACTAGCAGTTGTGGAGCTGATCAGTTCTAGGTTTTAATACTTATTAGCTGTGATGTGGAAATAGGCATAATCTTTGCCTATTGTTAAACAACCCACAAAGGGAAACTTTGTGAAATGGGCCGCTAGGACAGGCCTTTCCCAATTGTGCTGACAGAGGAGGACTGTTACAAATCCCATCGGTCAAAGAACTCCATTGGCGGGATCTAGGAAAAGAACCTTCTCTGCTGTAGTGCCATCCCTTTGGAACATTCTAGCCCTGGAGTAAGGTCTACCCCCACCCCCCTGTCCTTCTGTAAGAGCCTGAAGACCTGGCTCTGTCAATTGGCTTGGAGACCCAATAGGAGAGTATCACAGTGGAGGTAGCTATTAGACTAATAACAGGTCCCACTCTCTCCGTTTATGCATCCTATTCCAGCACAGTCCATTTTTTAAATTCATATTGTTGTATTTTTATAGTTTCTTTGTTTTCCTATTGTTATATTTACATTATAATTTTGCATTCTACCATTGTAAGCTGCCTAGAGTAGCCCCACAACAAGATGGGCAGCAAATTTTTTTTAAAAAAAAACCTAAGAGTTCTTACTGTAGATATTTCTGTTGTATGTTGAAAGGCTATTTGTTTGCTTAGTGTTTTTATTTCCTCTTTTTAGCTTTTTATAAGTGCTAATATTTAGTACTTGTTTTCTCATTTTTAATGTTGCTTTATCTTATTCCATGTGCATGTTTTAATATGAATGGTTTTTATATTTTAAGTAAGCAACCTAGCAAACTTTGGGGGGGAAATGAGAAGAAAATGCTAACAAAGCAAATAGATTTCCACCTCTCTTTCAGGTATTCTTGACATGATGGACCCAAAGACAAATGTCAATGGAGGTCAGCTGGTTTTGGCAGGAGATCCCAAGCAACTAGGACCAATTTTGAGATCTCCTCTGGCAGTTCAACATGGCTTGGGCAAGTCATATTTTAATGTAACAATTTATATGGTGCAAAATAACTATTTAAGGGTAAAGAACAAATGTAAAGAAATGTAAAGCCATTGAACTCTCACATTACCATTGAATAACCATAGTGCTGGTGATGTCTGTTTCAAAAATAGCTCTGAGGGAACTCTACTTCCTCTTCTTGTGCCATATCCATCATCAGACGTTGGCGATCATGTTGGCAATCCTATTTTTATCAACAGCTACATGAAAAAGTGTTGCTGAGTTTAGTTACTTTGGCTGAAATTACAGGAGTATTCTATATTGATTAGAGAGATAGTCATCTTGTTGTTTCTAGAAGTAATTAGCCCATAGGATTTTCCCCTAGACTGGATTGTTTTACTGCTCTAAGAAAGGGAAGTTGTGTAGAGGGACAAACTGTCCTAATTTTTCAATGCTTATGAGGCATTTTTGCTTTTGTAGGACTTTCTTTGCTGGAGCGGCTGATGTGCTTCAACCCATTATACCAAAAGACAAATGACAAATACAACCCACAATTTGTCACTATGCTTCTGCGCAATTACAGGTACATTCCATGCTCTAATTTCCTGTCAAAATCAAAAGTAGGTTTTTGCCATAAATTCCTCCATGACATTGGCTGAATGAGTGGGATTTCTACTTTGGAAATTTCTCCAGTGACAGTTTTCAATAATAATTGCACCCTATGGTCTGAGAGTTGTAATATCAAATGATTGTTAAATAAATGGTTGTAAATCAAGGGCTACCTGTAATAATATAAGTGCCTAGGTGAACAATATCATGTAGCTTTTATAAAATTCTCTGTTCACCCTAAATCACAGAACTTGATTTACCCTGCATGCCTAACTTAGTTACTGAATTACCTGGATTCAGTTCACATACTACTGTGATATCAAATCACAAATTAACTAGACTGAGTTCAGCTATAAAAAGGTAAGTAAGATCAGCATGTTATGAAAATGGAACAGGTACGACTTCAATTGATTTATTTATGTGTGTTGTCTAAAATCTCATCTAGGCGGACGTATAAATGCCTTGGAAAGAGTGCAGCTTTTAAGAACATAATTGCAGAACATTTCTGAGATTATTTCCTGACAGTTAGAACAGTGAACCAGTAGAACAACTTGTCTCCAGAAGTTGTAAATGCTCCAACACTGGAAGTTTTAAAGAAGAGATTGGATAACCATCTGTCTGAAATGGTGTAGGGTTTTCTGCCTAAGCAGGGAGTTGAACTAGAAGACCTCCAAGGTCCCTTCCAATTCTGTTATTCTATTTATAATACATATGGAAAGGCACTGTGCATTCCACCTACAAAGTTCTATCCTGTTCTTTGCTCAATCTTCTCCATAGATATGCTTATGAAGAAAGGGCTGCTTTTCCAGTTTTGTAGATGGGGGTTATCTCTGATAGACTTGATCATGTGGTCTAGAGAGCCTGGAGTAGCACAAAAGCAGGTAACCCAGGCCTTCAGATTCTAATCTCTGGCAGGAGATAAAGAAAACATCATTCTCTCTCTTGTAAGCCTGTTCAAGTTTGCTTAGATGCTAAAACTTCAGCCTTCAATTCCAGGTCTCATGAAGACATCCTCAGATTCTCCAATGAAAAATTTTATGATGAAAAGCTCCTGGAATGTGGTGATCACCTAATTACTCATTCCTACTGCCACTGGAATGAACTGCCCAAGCCGGTGAGGAGCTTTATACATTGAGCAGGATCACATTTGCATAATCACATACATGTATTGTGAAATACTTAAGGTTATTTTTTCCCTTTTCTTGCAGAAATTTCCTATCATCTTCCATGGGGTCTGTGGGGAAGACCAGCAAGAAGGGAGGAGCCCTTCATTTTTTAATACTGCTGAGATTAGTGTGTTGATGGATTATCTCAAGAAACTACTTCTGGAAAATCAGGGCAAAAAAGGAATCAAAACTCTTCCCAAAGAGATTGGGGTCATCTCCCCATACAGAAAGCAGGTGGGACCTTCCTCAGCTGACCAAACTAGACTCTCTTCTTTCAGTAGTGGTAAACCCACGGTTTCTTCACGTGGTCAAAATATCCTTTGTCTGATGTAACCAGAAGTTTCCTCAATGGCTTCCATGCCTGTAATTTTCAGGAGGATGTAATCTGTAACATAGATGAGCCAGAATTTACAGCCATGACATCAAAAATGCATCAGATGTTATTCCAAACATGGGATTTGTTTTGACAATTTGCAACTATCCTACATTATGCCTCATGTTCTCCATATGTGTGCTTTGAATAGCATTATAGTGCCATATGCATTCAATATTTTTATACTTTTGATATTAAAACGCACTATAGTTTTAAATATTGCAGCATTGCAGGAAAAATGCTTAGATGTTTATGGACTTGGAAGTAGGATAATTGTTTTATACTTCCTTTGTTCCCAGCATATACTGTAACACTGAAAAAGAAAGCACAGACATGTATGTACTTAAGATAAAGGAAAAAAAGGCAAGTGTTTCACATCTGCAATTGGCATTAAATAAATAAAGAATCAGCATTGCAAAGATTTTATCTCCGCCGAGGACCAATAATTGAACTAAGGACTAATGATACACTAATTTCTCTTTCTGCTTAGGTAGAGAAGATAAGACAGGCCATAAATATGAAATTAAAGGACCTGATGAATATCAAGGATCTAAAGGTAAGATCTGGACCAAGGGAGCCTTGATTATGTACTGTTATGTCCTACATTGGTATGACCAGGTAGGACCTAATATACTGCAATAACCATGCATGCATAGCATCAGTTGGATTTTTCTATTTCAAAAAAATAATATCCTTCAGTTATTAAGATCCAACAATCATATCAGCCTTTACTGTAAATTTAAGATACATACTCATGCTAAACATTCAGAAACCAGGATGAACACACATGAACAACGAAAATACAGTGGAACTTTGGGAAAGGTGGATTTATTGTAACAATGTACTATAAAAGGTTCTTCACATCTTCCCTGTCTGCACCTCCTCGAGGGTAGTCCTCACTTAACTGTGGTAATTGGGTCTGGGAATTCAGTCATTAAGTGACACTGTTCTTTACCCTGAAGCTATGTGACTGTGCTAACTTAACAATGGCAGTTGCGGCAATCCCAGTTGCTGCCATTAAGCAAATCCCACATGGTTACAGCATCCCATTGTCCGGTGATTGCTATTTGCAATCTCTTGCCAGTTTCTAGATGACCTTGCTTGTTGGAAGCTGGCAGTGAAGATCCCAAATAGTGATCATCTAATTGCAGGATGCTGTAACATCCTAATTGCAAGCTAGCTGCCACGTGCCCCAATCGTGATCATGTGACTGCAAGTTGGGATGCCATGATGGCTAGAACGTCTAGAACCCATTGTAAGTCCCGCTCATTCAGTGCCATTGAGTGAGATGTCATTTAACAAAGGCTACTTATATGCTTCACAGTTTGGGAAACCCAGTTGTAATGAAAGGAAAAAGCGCCATCTATCACTCTGGAGTTCCATAACTCCTGCATCCTAGCTAGAATTCTTTTTATGTTTCCACCTCAGGTGGGCTCTGTGGAAGAATTCCAGGGTCAGGAGCGTCGCGTGGTGCTCATTTCAACAGTACGCAGCAGCAGCAATTACTTCGGAATGGATGAAGAGTTCAACCTTGGTTTCCTCAATAATCCCAAGGTATCACATCGATCTCTCACATGCTATATAATCTTTAGCACATCCGGGACTGATTGGCTTTTTTAATGGGACCAGAACAGTCCAGAAATATATCCTCCCAAGTGGCTTTTCCTTTTGAGGGGCCATTAGAGAAGTTATAACAAAATGTAATTTATTTTGTGTTTTTGTACATGCCCAGATTTGTCTAGTAAATTTATTGTTTATAACTTAATGTGTGAATCAAGCCATTTCTGATTATTTAAGAAACCTTGGATAAATAAACCATGGGTTAGTATATACTTTCACATATCTCCATATCATATTTCTGTAGCTCCGGTTTGTCCTAGAAATATAGGAAGAATTTCAGGAAAGGATTATTAATATCATCTACTCTCTTCTGATGCCTCAAAACCAGTGATATAAGACTGCTAAGACTACTATAAATCTAATAGCTCTTTTAGAGCAGGACTGTGCGTGCTTTACACAGGAATTTCATCAGTTGACATTTTTACAACTTTCTTTAAACCTTTATGGCATGAGCAAAGTATGATTTATCAAAGCATTTTAGAACAAAAGCTAATATAACCTGAAGCTCTGCAAAGTAGGAGTTTCTTAGCTCTTCTGTTACCACCAGGTGGTGATCCTTAGTTAAGTTCTAGACTGTTTTTTATTCTCTGTCTTGATCCACAGCAACTATATGGGTAAGTTCCTGCCATTTTCTTAGCAACTGTTTTAGAAGTGCAGATAGACCTCAAATTATAAACTGGGACCAGAATCATAACTGGGACCAGAATCATTGTTAATTGAGCGAAGGAGTCATTAAGTGAGATATCACTTGACTGCTTCACTCAACCATAATTTTGACTCTCCCAGTTATCATTAAGGGGCAAGGGTGGCCTTGGGTGGCCCAGCACAAGCTGTAGGGCCCACTTGTGCATAGAAACCTGCCATGGTCTGGAAGGCCTTGGCTGGCTACAGGGCCTACTGACATGTAGGTTCCTGCTGTAACTCTGGATGCTATGGCCTGCTCCCTATCACAACAAGCTTGGGAGAACGTGGTTGATTACAGAGTTCACCAGTGTGTGGAAACCTGCTGCAGACAGAGAGACCCAGGCCTTCCCCACACCTCACCACACCTGGGATGCCTTGACTGGTCACCAGACCCAGCAGTGCATGTAAATTGTTTCACTTGCACCTTTGTGTTTTTCTGCAGCTACTAACAGGCACCCTTCCTACAGAGGATGCCTTGCACCACTCTACAAGTGGGCACCATTGTCATGATCGTTAAGAAGGCTTTCCTCCCCCAAATTATGCATGCTGAATGCCATAAATGGCCCTTGCTTGCAGAATGGCATGAGATGGCCTCTGTAGGAAAAACATATCTCACATTGGCTAGGTGTGCTGGTCAGCAGCTGCAGGAAAACACAAAATGCAGCAATTTATGCTCAGCTCTGTAACAGGCCAAGACATTCCAGGCATGGTGACTAGGTCATAAGTCCCTTTGTTCAACACTACTGTAACTTCACTATTTGGTCGCTGAACAGTTGTTAAACTGGCGTAAAGTCACCCTGTTTGTGCCAAAAGTGGGACTAAAACCCTGTTTCCTCCATTCTTAGTTCAGCTTCTTAACTAAGGAAAAGCAAACATCACCAATTTGGGAATGAAACCCCTGTTGTAGTAGTTTTGTGTTAGATAAAGGCTATTTCTTAGAATATCCAGAAGATTCAGTTAGGAGATGGAAGTTAAGGAAACTTTTTATCATCTTTAAGTGACAATTATGAAATCTGTATCTCATACTTGAACGTTTTATGGTATGTGGAATTCTTTACCAGTGATCTAAGATGTTAACTTTTTCTCTTTTTGTATCACCACTCCATTTTCAGCGCCTGAATGTGTCCCTTACAAGAGCTAAGGCACTCTTGATCATTATAGGCAACCCAACTACACTAAGCAAGGATCCATACTGGAATGAGTAAGTGTTGACCTCCTTATTCCTCATGTCTTTGCCCAGCTAGTAAATTTGTTTTTCCTCCTGCAGTGAATCAGAGGCGCAACTGAATAAGCAGTGCTAGAGATTCTTTTGAGATTTTCAGGTAAAGAATTGCTAAGTTACAGTGCCTGGTGCTACATGAAAAGAAGGAATCAATCTTTCATCTAGATTCTATACTTCTATGACATGGAAGTGCTACATAACCCAGTATTATCTATTCCTACAGTCTTCAGCTTGAGAAGTCTCATAAAACCTGTATTGAAAGGCTTATTTGCCATCTGGAATCTCATATAGTTGATCCATGACTGCCTCAGTGACCCTGCCACTTCTGTAAGTCTGTAGAGATTCTCAGTCATCCAGGTCATGATTGTCCCAAAGGTGTTTTTTTCAGGAGGCAACTGGACTTTGTTTTTTCTTTTCGCTTCTCATCCAAGAAGCTTCTTCAGCTCTGACAGGATAGTGGAGAATGGAAGGATTTATATGCCTTGGAGACAGCTGGTCATTCTTTTAGAGGGTTGTTGAAGCACTTGGAGGTTTACCTGTGTCCTCAGAGTCACCTGAGTAGTGCTCCTGGTTCCTGTAGTCTGCATTTTTGTCTCCCTCTGGAAATTCATTCCTACTCCCACATTGTTGAAAGGGTGTTCATCACAAACTGTGTAGCTAAAAGTCTGTAGAGATTCTCAGTCATCCAAATCATGGTTGTCCCAAGGGTGCCCCTTTAAGAGGTAACTGAACTTTCCTGTTTTTAGAGATTCTTCAAAGAAAAAATAGGAAAGTCCAGTTGCCTCCTGAGGGGGCACTTTTGGGACTGTCACTTCTGTAAGTAGTTCTCAAAAGTGTGAGTTGTTTAAGTCCAAATGTATCCTATTTTCCCATTCCAAATTCTGATCTGCCTTAATTGGATTAATACTTCAACTATGTCCACAGGTTTCTTAAATACTGCAAACGCAACCAAGCTTGGAAGGGATATAAACACAGTGGAGTAGAGGATGAGTTGCCAATAGCAGCGCTGTCTGCTCTCAACATAAATGATCAGCCAGCAGGTAAGGAAAGGACTGCAGTGTTGAAAGCAACCTTTAATTGTTAGTCATCCTTTGGATGTTTGGAAGAGAGCCAATTTAAACAAATGGCAACTTCAAATTTAAACAATTTAAACAATTTAAACAAATTACAACAAATTTAAACAAAATTTAAAAAAGTTTAAAATTTAAAAAATTTAAAAAAATTTAAAATTTAAAAAAGAGAGCCAATTTAAACAAATGGCAACTTCAAATCTCAACAAATAAATGCTCTGTCTTACATATTGGCAAAAAAATCAGAAAATAAAATACAAGCTGAATAGTCAAGATCTTGTTGATGACCCAAGCTCTGTAAAGGACCTTGGAATACTCACCTCTAATGATCTAAGTGCTAGAGCCCACTGCAACTACATAGCCAAAAGGCATTAAGAGTTGTTAACCTAATCCTACATAGTTTTTTCTCTGGTAATATCACACTACTAACCAGAGCATACAAAACATTTGCTAGACCAATACTCGAATACAGTTCATCAGTCTGGAACCCTCATTACGTATCTGATATTAGCACAATTGAGAAAGTCCAGAAATATTTCACAAGAAGAGTTCTCCACTCTTCTACTCGTTGTAGAATACCTTATGCCACCAGACTTGAAATTCTAAAACTAGAAAACCTTGAATTACACCGTCTTCGGTCTGACCTAAGCATGGTATATAAAATCATAGATTGCAATGTCCTACCTGTCAATGAATACTTCAGCTTCAACCATAACAACACAAGAGCACACAATAGATACAAACTCAAAGTAAACCGCACCAAACTTGATTGCAGGAAATACGACTTCAGCAATAGAGTGGTCAATGTCTGGAATACTCTACCCGACTCTATAGTCTCTTCCCCAAACCCCAAAAACTTTAACCTTAGACTGTCTACTATTGACCTCACCCTTTCCTAAGAGGTCTGTAGGGCGTGCATAAAGCGCACCATCGTGCCTACCGTCCCTGTCCTATTGTTTCTCTTATTCTTTTATTTTTCTTATATGTATCCATTTCATGTATTCACAACTATGTATACACTTATACTTATTATCTTGTAAACAATTGGCAAATCAAATAAATAAATAAAATAAATAAAAAAATTTGTTCATTTTCAGAGTAGTGGACTTGAGGGATGAGAAGGGAGAGTCAGCCCTCAAATTAAGGAAAAATGGGGCTAAGTTGAACAACCTTAAGTTGAAGGAAGCCAAAAGCAAGAAGTAGGAAATATTCTGCCCATGAAATAAGCATTTAACAGTACTCTTAAATGCAAGTCAAATTGCAATAATATTAGGTCACGAGTCAATGTTGTAATTTTTACTCAGTTGCTACTCAGTTGTACAATAATTATAACCAACTCCCTTTGTCCTGTATGCATGAAGCATGAATTTTTGCAGTATTAATCTCAGGAAGAATGAACTCTGGAGACATCATATCAACTTTTTGGCTTGCAAAATGGGAGGGTGGGGACCAATTAGAGATTAGAGTTGGCAATTGTGCCCATACTGTGTGGTGTAGAGCAGAGGTCTCCAACCTTGGCAACTTTAAGACTTGTGGACTTCAACTCCCAGAATTCTCCAGCCAGCAGAGCTGGCTGGAGAATCTGGGAGTTAAGTCCACATCTTAAAGTTGCCAGGTTGGAGACCTCTGGTGTAGAGGAGGGACTATTTTTGTTAGCCCTCTGCTTGGAAGCCACAGCATTGGCCAAATGATGATTTTTCAACTTCCCTATTGGCTGGTGATAGTATTGATGGCTCATAGGCTGGCGTGATTTGATTAGATTTTACTGGTTCTCAGAATTCCATGATCAGCAGCTAGGAAGAGGAGGCTCTTGTGAGTTGCCTCAAGTGTTTAAAGGGGATGGGAAATTGGAATGTCATTGTTTAAGGCAGGGGTGTCCAACCTTGGCAACTTTAAGACCTGTGGACTTCAACTCCCAGAATTCCTCAGCCAGCTTTGCTGACTGAGGAATTCTGGGAGTTGAAGTCCACAAGTCTTAAAGTTGCCAAGGTTGGACACCCCTGGTTTAAGGGATGGTGATGTTCTTTTATAAGCATTACATAGACTGACAACTGATATCCAGCCAAAATCCAACTCGCTTGCAGTCTTTAACCTTTCTACACTGAAGCTTTATGCATCTTGGAGAACAAGAGTTAAGTGTACCCCTTTAAATGTTCAGAAAGGCTGCTTGGTCAGTGCAAGGATAGCAAATAAATTTCCTTCTCCTTTCTATCCGCCTACCTGCTTCACCTAATTATCTTATCTACAGATGACAGCTTACGAGATAGTTATATCCAGCAGCAAGTGGAGCCACAGTGGAGATATGAACATTGAAACTAGTGCTGTGTCTTAAGCACAATCCTGGTGAATGCTGCCTTCTTGACCCTTTCTGCAAGATTGACAGAGAAGACAAGTAGCCAAATTTTATTTGATCTTCATACCTTCTATTTCTCAGGAGTAAATATCAGGGTTCTCAAAATTCTCTGCTTAAAAAAAATGGATAATGGATACAAGTTCATGTGTGGTTACCAATAGTGACTGAATTAATTATGTATTCTTTCATGAGTGGCTACACATTTGTTATGCTGAGAACAAGTGCATATGAGCACATGTTGGGTAGGTCTGAGGAATTAAATTACAGGAATGGTAATTGAAATATTTTTGATATTTGAAAGAGATTATGAGTAGAGATTATGAAGAATTTTGGGGAGAGGGAAACTTATCAAAACTTGTTAGTCTCAAGACTTAGATTTTATCTAACCAGTTTTTGTACTAAATTTATTAAAATATATAAGATTTAATTATATGCACCATGATTCTGTATTTGTTATAAAATTCTCTTGTTTCATCCTTTCCCTTTTCGGGGTGGGGGGTTATCAAGGACCAGGGTTTTTAAAAAATCATTTTCTACCTATATCCTGTTGCGATATTGTACTGAAGGCAAAACACAAGCCAGTGTCCCTCAGACAGAAATGCAATAGAGAACACTAATCAGAATAGAGGCTAATTCCTCCCAGGCATGCATATGAATATTTTGGCAGCTCCTTGCCTTTCAGGTTATGGAGGGAGACTGACAAATACATTGGCTTCTAGTCCAGCTTCATACGTTGCAGAATTCCAAAAATCTTCCTTGTGTTATTTGTGAAAACATAAAGCTGTGAAAATCCATACAAGCACCAAATTACAGAATTAGTATAAAAAGCAACATAGAATTAAGTCGTATAAACTGTTGGCCCTATACCTAAATGAACACAAAAAAGAAGAATTTGGGAAGTTTTTAAGACCTTATCTTAAAGCAGGGGTTTTTCAAACTTGGCATCTTGAAGACTTGTGGACTTTAACTCCCAGAATTCCCCAGCCAGCATCATACATAGCATGACAGATGCTCAGCTTTTCTGAGGACTCGGCCTGAATCAGTTAGAACCACAGTATGGAGGAAGGACTTATTTTTCTCCCTTATTATCAAAGTGCTGAAATTGAGTTTTTATCTACTTCTGGTTAGCCAAGTTGAATATAAAAGATTCAAAAAACTATAACAGATTAAATGACAGGGGAGGCAAAGTTGCCCATTTTCTGTTTCCTCCCCCTGCCTGGCATTACACAGATGTGTTGAATTTAGATTAACCTCCCCTGCCCCCATGTGGTTTTGGATGGGATAATCTTTCTGACCTCTTAGATATTGATGGAATTTAGTTTTCATTTGAAATATGCCTTGACTTCTGACTCAATTTCTTTCATTCTTGTGTTATTCAGTGCTGGGACCTTTTTAGCCTTGGGAATAGCACTAGGTAGAGAATTATTTAAGCAGAAGATTTGCTTTAATTCAGAAGCACATAATTTTTACCCCTAGATTAGCCAATAGAAAAGGGCTAATCGTCTGCAGTTATATTGTCTCAAAGGAACAAGAATATCCTTTATCACATTAAGTCACTTGTTATTCCTGTATGTTTAAAAGGTGGTCCTGTGCATTATATTGCTGGTGATGGTTATTCAGTAGGTCCTCCGAGATCTGCATGATTAGGGAGCAGCTGGCACCATGCACCAACCATAGCAATAGTGTTTGGCTCTTTGCCATCCTATGACGTAAACAGAAGATGAAGAATGCTGGTGTTTTACGCTGTTCCTGGTGCAGCTGTGCTTACAGAGATATCATAATATATCCACTACTTAGACAGATGCTGTGGTGCTTAAGATACACCAGTTCCTTAAAAAAAATGTTATCTTTTTGACCCACCAATCTGTTGCTATAGCCATTGGCTGGTCAGATGCATTTCATTCTCATGGAATTTCTGAGGTTTTGGAGTTATTATTAAAATTGACATTACATTTACTCAATGAAATATGAACACTCCAACTTCATTTTCTTCATTTCACTTTGGAAAAAAAATCTACACTCATATGCCCCAAAAGCTCCAGATGGAATGTGTCTTCCATCCTTAAATTTTATACTTAATATTTCATTCCATTCAGGCTTACTTTCAATTACATCTTTCTTTTGTTTCGTGATATTAAAAAATCCCCCCTCCCCCAAGCCATTAAAAAATGTACATTTACCTAATCTTAGTGAAAAATACAGTTCAGATGATCACCAGATAAAACGCAATCTAGTCCCTTCAGTGCATTTCATGAAAGCCAAAGCACATTATTCAAAGTTTATTCCTCTCGGTATTTAGAGCGACAATGGCCTTTCCTTTCAACACTTGCTATTCTGTAATAGATGAGAAAGCCAACTGTGCCCAACCTTAACATAGCTGGCAGGACTTCAAGGACAGAGAAAAAAGGCAAATCATATAAAATCAATTTAATAAGGAACTGAGACTATAGTATTGCCAAAACACAATTCTGTATTCCTCAGACAGAAGTGCAATAGAGAACACTAATCACAACAGAGGCTGATTCCTCCCAGACATTCATATGAATATTTTGGCAGCCCCTTGCCTTTCAGATCATGGAGGGAGACTGGCAAATACATTAGCTTGTAGTCCAGCTTCATATGTTGCAGAATTCCAAAAATCTACCTTCTGTTATTTGTGAAAACATAAAAGCTGTGAAAATCCATACAAAGCACCAAATTATAGAATTAGTATAAAAGAGCAAGAAGTATAGAATTAAGTCATATAAACTGTTAGCCCTATACCCAAATTGTTACAAACCGGATTCAAATGATTTATTTTGACTTTCCAAACATACAAAATTATGGTATAGACATGCTGCCCAAAAAATGACCTAAGGTCCACTGCTGTGTAGTATCCTGGAGTACCTTTTCTGTGCAAAAGAATGGAGGCTGAAATCAGCCAACTATCATATTAAATTTGTACTCTTCCATCTATTGAGATGCCATGCTTGCTTCCATGCAATCCGTGGAACAGGTGCATGCTTCAAACAGCACAGTCACAACTTTTGCCAACACTCTTAAAAGAGCGGGCAACCTTTGCGCCTTTTGTTCTTCCTGACTTGCAGGGCAGCCCGGGTGGCCATTTCAAACACTTCCCGCACTCCATCCTTTGTCTTGGCGGAGCATTCAAGGTAGCCAAAAGCATTGATTCTATTCGCCATGTCTCTGCCATCTTCCGGCTTCACAGGCTCCTTTGTAAAAATGATGACAAGCAAAACAGTTTGATTATTATTTAGCACTGCCTGATATA
Source organism: Notechis scutatus (assembly GCF_049901735.1). NCBI lineage: Eukaryota > Metazoa > Chordata > Lepidosauria > Squamata > Elapidae > Notechis > Notechis scutatus. The sequence goes on along the minus strand of NC_142011.1, from coordinate 40,464,951 downwards.
ACAATAGAAAAATCCATGGTAACCCCAGTACTTACTTCCTGTTAATCGTTTGTTTTTCTTTTCCTCAGACAATCAGAAAGCATTTATGATGACCACAGCAAGTTCTCAAAAACTTTTGGCAAGGTATAATTATTTCAATTTACTATGACTGCCCATATTGCTTTTATAAAAATAAAAGCAAGGAAACAACTGAACAGCAGCAGAAGTAAAAACGGATCCATCAATCACAATTAACATAGCCAATGTATAGATAGGTTCAGCAGCCCCACTTTCTGGCCCCAAGACCCAGTGACCAGAACCAAGCTTTTAAGTCATTACAAAGGCCAACAGAGTTAAAGCCAATAGGATGCTGTTCTAACAGGTGAGCACAATACAGATAAAGGTCCCTTCCTGAACTGTACCAGGTGTCCCTCCTTTGTAGCTGCAACCTGAAGCATACACATTACATAACTTAATAATTTATATTTTCAGACTATCATTGTGCACTTTGCTGGTATGACAGAAGAAGTGTAAACTCAAGACAGCCCTGAGACTCTGCTGATTTTTTTAAAAAACAGGCATAGAGCTGTTTGGGATTGAGGCCATTATTCTGACAAAGGCCCAATATGTAACATTGATGTGTAGGAAACAATGGCATAAATCCTTAGTGCAGCACTAAATTGGGTTCTTATCTGCTGCACACTATTGGGATGAAGGGAACAGTCATCAAATAAAAAAGTACACTTGACATTAATGTCTTTGTGACACTGTGGGTAGGATTTTGGCATATATAGAAGACAAGTTTCCTTTGAATCCCTTTCTAAAGGCATTGTTGAAAATATAACCAGATAATCATAAGCCAAGTCCAAACCCTCTTGGAAATACAAGCTGAGTTAATAGCATGTTTTGCACCCAGAGTAGGACAGGAATTTTAGTAGCCAGGGCTTCCAGAATAATTTCCCATCCATGCTGGCTGGAAAAAACAATGCTAGACTTGAAAAAAGGTAAAGGGACTGTTGGAAAAGCCTGTGGATTTATTAACGTGTACCCTATTTTTTCATGCTAATTGGATTGTCATGATGTTCAAAAACAACCAATTAAAGCAAACTATAACATGTAATTCAGAGACATACAAATATTGGTAACAAAAATAAATATTTCTTAATTTTATTTTCAAGCTCTTTTTTTAAGATTCAGCTTTTTGCTTAAGTGTCCTGAGAAAGCAAACCAGAACTAAATTAAAAACTTCACCGGGGTGGTTAAAGAGGAGCATCAATTTGTACTCAAATTTCACTCTTCAAAGGAAGATCAACTGTTTAGAATTGGAAATGCAAAATCAACAGCTTCTTTAGCCATAATTCCAAATGAGGGTGGAATATTAATTAGGTCAAACTACAAACAGTAAATCTTCATGAAAGATTTACATTTCAGAATTTTCCACAGGATATGGAAGGGAATGAAGGAATCTAGTTCTACAAGAACGGACAATGAAAAAATACATTCACAAAGGCTATGTGAAAGGTAGAAAACATCTGGAAAATCCAGGGCATGTTTAAATTTAATCGAGTTTCTTCAAGCATTATTGTTTACAGGTAATTCAGAATAGAAATAACTAAACAGATGTACTATTTCTCAAAAGTAAATGCAGTCACTTCTATAGGTTTGTTGTTAAGTCCCAGAATTCAGTGAGAAAGATGAGAGGAAATGAATATTGATTGTACCTTAATTTTTTGATATTTTAAGATTATGTTGAATTTCATATATTGACAGCTTCCTATTCAAAGAGAGTCAAGAAACACAAAGGTGTTTAGCTTTAAGTCAGAAATTTATTTGAAGGTCCTTATTTCCTCAGAACGTGACCTTACACATTCGAAGGGACATTGAGAAAGTTGCTATTAAAAAAGAACACAAGAACTCTTGCACGACTTCAAGTTTAGAAGGAAAATTTAAGAGCAGAGGCAAAAGGCCAGCCTGGCTGTTTATCTTGACCAAAGAGAAATAGTTAGAAACTGCTTCAAGTTGATTATTTGCAAAAATAACCAACCAATACTTGTACATATCACAATTACTCTAAAATGTAAAGATCCCAAGTGATAATGACTGTTTTTTCCCTTAGAATTAGAAGGTACTGAAAGCTTCAATAAATACATGAACAAGACAATTAAACCACAGTTCCACAGTATTTTATCTTCAAGAATAGGAGAATTGCATTCAAAAAAGCAAACAAGTGTGGATGGATCCATACCTGTTTCATCTTTGCCAACTCTCTGCGTGTGTGTTCATCATTACGCAAGTCCTTTTTGTTTCCTACAAGGATGATAGGCACATTTGGGCAAAAATGTTTCACTTCAGGTGTCCATTTTTCTGGTATGTTCTCTGGAAGAAGCAAAGAGATGAGAGAACCCGCTCAGTGAGCAAACCCCCAGCAGAACAAATACATAAGTGTAATCCCCACATCAATATAAAGGAAAAGATCCATTTCAGTGAGAGTGAATACAATGAGAGTCTTATTTCAGAATCTTGGACAGTAAACAAGTGTCAGTCTGCTTCGTCCACCTGACCCCACTACAGATGTAAGGGAACTTTGTATTCTTTAGACCAGTAAAAGACAAGGGAAGAAGTGACTGAGGAGTGGGTTGGAAGTTCCCCATCTAAACCGCAGAACCACAGTCAAAAATATCCCGCAGACATGTAGCATAGAGCTGCAGAAAGACCTAGTGTCACAAAGGCTTTCTGTGCAGAAAAAAGTACATATTCCTTCATCCTTGAATTTTCCCTTTCTGCAATACTGCCAACATTAATTTATCCTCATCTTTCTCCTGAAGGCAACTGTTGAGTCCTTTCTGTCCTTATATACTGAAAAACTATTAATGGTGTCATAGTGCAAACATATTCAAGGAACTATCCAAACTGGCTAATCTTGAATGGAGGAAGCCATTCATTCTCCGTCCAGCAAAACAGATTAGATCCTTAAAGATTCCTTTGTCTAGTACAGACTTTGAGGAGACATCCTGAACCTCTGCCAGAGTGCATTCTCTTAAGCAGCATCCAGGTATGTAGGCTATTACAGCAATCATAAAAATTTGTCCCTAAAATTCAGCTTTTTGTCATGTTAAGGTACTATTGTGACCAAAAGATTGAAAAACAATTACAGTTAAAATTTTGTTGGTAATCTCTGTGATAACCAATATTATAAAAGTAACCAAATATGGCTGAGAAAAATCTGAACTTCTACAGTAGATGTATTTTTTTTTCTAAAGTAATGAACTCATTCACCTGAAAAAGCAGGCCTATTCTACAAGCAGCAACCAGTAATGGGAAATGAATAGATGGATCACATGACTGACTTATGTGCCAACAAGTTGTCTTGAAGTCCACCCTTAGTGACCGCATAGATCTCCATGAAAATCTGTCTAACCTGGTCTCTCTGAATGTGCTCATTGCCATTAAATCTCAGTTTACCCACCTTTCTGGCTGCTCATCATTTTTCTTTCCGCCTTTCCTAGTATTAGAACTTTTCCCAGGTTTTTGCATAATGTGTCTGAAGTAGGATAATTTGAGCCTGGTCATTTGCAAAACTGTGTTGATATGTTCAGTGATCCATTTGTCCATGTATTGGTTGTCCAGTGTTAACCAACCTGGACATTTGAAAAGCATTATCACTCTAGTAAGAATAGAACAGAAAAGAACAGAACAGAAACTGGAAGGGACCTTGGTGGTTATCTAGTCTAGCTCCCTACTCAAGGAGGAGAACTTTATACTATTTCAGATAATGTTGACTGTGACACTCTAATACAATATTGTTGACTATGACAATAAGGCTGTCCAGCAGAGAATTGCTTGTCTCCTGCTTTATTGACCAAAGCAGCAGCTTCAGATGGCATGATAACTACTTCAGATAGAATGAGACCTAGCAATACATGGGAAGACATACAGCATGGTGACCATTCCTGACCTATAATTTGAACTATTATTTTATAGCCTTACCTAAACTATCTGGACTGTCAATGGAGAAGCACATGAGGATAACATCTGTATCAGGATAAGAGAGAGGCCGCAGCCTGTCATAATCCTCTTGCCCAGCTGTATCCCAGAGGGCCAGCTCCACCTATGAATGAAAAAAAAAAAAAACAGTCCCTTAATCAACATACAGTAATTGTGACTGTGGTTAAATACATATACTGAAGGGGGAAAAATCCAACTGTTTTGCTTTCCTCATTTATATTTGGCTCCTTGGCAATTTTAAGCAGCCTGGCAAAATATCTACCAGTATTAAGCAATTAAATATATTAAACCCTGTACTTAACTAAGGCCATTAAGCAGAACCGCTTTTCTTCATAATTCTTAAGGGCATTCAACACCAAGTTCATAAACACCATCAAAATTAAATACAACATCATCTCTTCAGGTCAGTCAATGGAATGTTAAAAGAAGCACCAGAAGAGTTTTATTGAAATTTCCATTTTTCAGAAATTCAAAATTTTTATACTAATTTAATGAGCGAGCAAATATGATATGAAATCATCTGACATGGCAACTGGACTCATAACCAAACCAGAAGTACAGGACAGCTATGTATATTTTAAATATTTGTATATTTTTCTATAAGGATGCGGAGGGTTGACTTTTCACATAAAAGGGGAGTTTTGCATAGAGATGGAAGATCAGACTCCTAATTTACTTCTTTGAACTCTAGTCCTTAAAACAAATATGTGTTCATCAAATTGGCCCTCATCAGCTGGTGAATTATGGAACTAGGCAAACATTGCTCAAAACTACTCAGCAAAATAAACATGGCATAAGAGGATATATCGGGCAAATGTACAGTTATCTGTTTAATTATATTCCAAATGAATCTGGAATGTATTTTATCTTTTAATCAAATTTATATACAACTCTCATTATCTAAATGACACTGAACAGTTTACAATTAGGGTAGTATTTATTTGTTTTTTCTGAAAGTCTTTGTTGGTTTCAGAGGTTGATGGTAAAGGACCTTGGGGCACATATGCAAGTAGAGAAAAGATAGTAGTATTTACGATGTTAAAATCCCATAGACATAAAGGTCATAAAGAAGTTGATCGATATTTAACTAGAGAGAAGGAATGTAGGCTTCTTTGATGCAGAATTATCATTTCAGCATATTTATTGGGTAGGAGTTATGCATGTAATTTAATCATTTAATTTACAAATATAAAGTCCTGATTATTGGTGGTTGACCAACCAGATACTGACATTTCTAATGGGACTCAGTATCAGTATACTAATGGATGCACAAAAAAACTCTGACAATATTAACTAGTGACATCCAGAGAGGAAAGCAAACATCACTTAGAAGCTGTTTCTACTATTAAAGAAGATGAGTTACCTGTTTCCCATCTACTTCAATATCAGCAATATAGTTTTCAAAGACTGTTGGTACATAGACTTCTGGGAACTGGTCCTTGCTAAAAACAATCAATAGACATGTCTTCCCACAAGCACCATCTCCCACAATTACCAGCTTCTTCCTGATAGCTGCCATGGCTGTAGAGAAAAAGAAAGCTAGGTCTGAGGTTTAGTTCATCAGGATATTGAAACATTACAGCAAGTAAGTGTAATACTACAAAATATTACTCCTCATGTGAACAAAATATATTCTGAACCAGATGGAACAAGCTTGAATCAAAGAAGTATAAATTCTTTATTTGAAATGACTTATGGAGGAAGTACTGTATATAATCAGAAATTGAATATTTAAAACAAAGGAATGGAAGCCATTACTTCTAGTGTTAGGTTTTATATCTATACACTGATTGGAAGATTCAAAATATTACACACACTACCCAGTAATGTACTAAAATAATACAATATTTCCCTGCCAATATATCCTGCTGTGAGAATTTTTGGGCCTTGGTTTATCTCAAAAGAAATCATCAATGTGCTATAGAGTGTGCATGGTGTCCTGAGGGACCCAACATAATTGCAGTTAGGGAATCTGCTAGAAAAATCTCTACCTCTTGCCATATGCTACCATCCGCTTCCTTGGCAGGACAAAAGATTCATCAAAAGTTCAATTCACCCTATTCCATGGTGGTTTCAACTTGATTAAGATGCCACCATCTTGGATAATGAGGAAACCTAAGACAGGTTTTCCCAAAATTGGTGTCATTAAGAATGATGAGAGCTATGCTCAGCTGAAGAGTAACAGTTTGGTAATTCTGAAAATAAAGAGACAGCAATAATAGCAACAGAAGTTAGAGGGAAACAAAAAAGATGTTCACCCACTATTTCATTTCTAACTATTTCAGAAATTCCACAATAATATTTCTGTTTCTAAAAGACAATATGAAATACAATATGTTAATTTACTATGTGTTACATTCTTCTTGGAATCTATTTAGTTGCAAATATATATTCTCATAACTATCAGAGATAACTATCAGAATCCTCTGTAAAAAATTAATATTTAGAAACTCAGTTGTATGTCTCGGTGATGAAAATTTGGCTTCTTGCTTATTTTCCTTCTCATGGACAACTTGAAGAACATAACTGTGCTCCATTTTGAAATAGATGTTATGAATCAGCTACAAAACCACAGAAGCATTACAACATCCAAGCGTTACACTGATTTCACTCCAGCAGAGTTTATTTTAGAAACTATGAAATGAGCCTAGAATACAGAGATGCAACAGAAGCAAAACAATCATGAATAAGCATTTGTACTTGAGAAAAAATCCAGAAAAATGAAAACTGTAGTATAATCTTTTAGGGACTTTACTCTAAAGTTTAAACCATTATTTTTCTCTATTCCACATGCCAGGAGACATATTTTTCTGCAGAATAAAAATTTAAGTCAGCCCTTTAACATACTTAAAAGGTTTTATTTTAGACTTAAGGTAAAATAACTTTCTATACTAAAAAAACACATCCCCATCCCCATGTTCTATTGCTGCTGTGCAAATCAGTGATCCAAAAAGAATTATGGTTCTTGTGATGCAGCGGCAGCAGCATGGGCCACTTGCAAGACATCATATATTTTTTAAACCATTTTCCAAGCGCCACAATGGGAATAGACATAAGAGTGTCACCTAGTGAGCTCCTTAAATAGTCCATTAAATAGTCCATCTGCTCCCCTGCACAAAATGTAGGCTGGATATTTTAGTTCTGCCCACTTCAGGAACCACATTTGGCCTGTGGATGATCTACCTCTCCTTAGATGCAACTAACTCTTCTGGTACATTGTGAACTTTGGATAGAGATTTAAAAAAAAGAACACGGTGTGGGTGCCTGCATACTCAGAAGTTCAGCAATTTTTTAAAAAGAAGATTCCTATATTTTTTTTTTCAATAAGGCACAAATCAAAGAACATATAACAAAGATTGCTGGGGTGAAGTGGCTAACTTGCTGGATTAGGAGCAGAAGGATCCAGATTATAGATCCAGTTATAAATTTTGGTTGGGCATAAAAACCAGCTGGATGTCTTTGGACCAGTCATTCCCTCTCAGTTCTAGTCTGGGAAGTTGAAAAACATCTATTCACCAGACTGCACTGGATTAGCCTGATAGATTATGGTCCATACTCTTCAATGAAGAAGTTTCATCCACATTCAATTGATTTGGGCTAATAATATTAGTCACCTTTACTAAAGCTTTACATGATTTCATTTGACTGTGATTTTCTATCACTTATTATATGAAGACTATGATCACAAAAGACCTAAAGATGTAGATGCAGGGGTGTCAAACTCATGGCCTGCGGGTTGGATGCGTCACATGCTGCCCCCGCCCAGTTTAGCGAAGGGAAAAAAAAGTCCAAATAGGTCACGTGACTCCATGAGTTTGACACCCCTGAGATAGCTCGACTGAAAGCAGAATGGCTTATTAGAAAAGTTAATCTCACCCTAGTCTTTGGAATGTTTTGGATACTCTTAAGCTTTATAATATAGCATCCTCTTCAGATTTCTATGTTGTTTCCTTGTCAACCCTTTCAAGACAAGTAAATGCCTTTTTTCTTAAATCTTAAGCGCAATGTATTTGTCTCACAATTCTTACTTTCTCTTTGCTATTCCCCCACCAATAAATTAATAAATTAGTGTTGAATAATCCGGTGAAAATTGTGATGTCAAAAGATACCAGAACTCTGGAGAAGTGGTTCCCTATGTAGGGATAGAGAAAAGAAATATGGCGTAAGTTGACAGAAATCAGCCGTCCCAATTTCTGAAGATGTATGGTGGTAAGGTACTAGCAACAGGGAATTATAGCAGGGAGAATGCTAAGCCACATAAATGTAATCATGCATGAAAACATGAACAAGAGCCAGACAGACCCTGGCACATGCCAAATCCACATGTAGGATGGGGGAGGAGGCAGCCTTTCCCTTGGTGGATGAGCAATTTATTCTTTGCATATGAATTCACCCACTGCTGGTGTGGCCTGGTTCTGAATGAGCCATGGCCAGGGGTTGTGGATGTGGACCCCTGCTGTAAAGCAATATGGAGTGGTGTCTAATGGCTATTGCTATACTATTATCTTGTAAACTCTATAGCACTTGCTTGGACAACATGAATAGAGGAGCTTGAAGAGGAGCTTGGTGTTCTGCCAAGCTTTTTCTTCAGTATCTGACTGGCTGCTGTGAAAAAAAGACTGTGAAGAGATAGCCTTGGGGATAATTTAGCAAGGTCTTCTGTTTCAACATACTGTATATTGCACCTATTTGTGGTTTGCTCCATCTTGTAACTGAACATCCATTATTAATAATCCAAACAGCCCTGTATCTGGAAATAACACCAATTAACAGCACATCTTCAGCTTCCCTAGTTTCATGTATAGAGTGAATTTTATTCACTCTAAAAATCCATCTTTTTTAAACAATTTATATATTTTCACATTACATACATAAGTGCTTAGTGAATAGCATATTTTCTGGATCAATTTATTTATATACTGTACAATAATACTTTTCCCACTCCTAATTTCTACCTTTACTGTCCAAAAATCCATCTTTTAAGGGCCATTGGATACATTACCTATCCCTCAACAGTTGATCTCTAGGTAGATAAAAGTAAGGCTACTATATCTAGGCCACAATCATCCAAATGACCCTTAGATGACATCAAAGAGATTTTTAAAAATCTCTTAATTTTTGCTGCTATCTAATAATTTATTTTTGCAGCCCAGATATGGTAGACTTAATTAAAGCAATCTGTTCCCCTTAAGTGAATCCCAAAAGTATTAAGCTGAATCATATCCAGGAAATCATCAACTTACAGCCATTTGTTTAGCAACTGTTCGAAGTTACGATGTTTCATAGTAAATGAGATTATGTCTCACTATTGACCTCACCACTTAATGATGAATTTTCCAGTTGCTATTGTAGTCATAAATAGAGGACTACCTTTACTACTGAAATTAGACCTAGAAACAATTGTCATAAACTGGGATATTCCAAATTATGCAAATGTGCTAATTTATATCTTGCTCTCAAGGAATCAACTAATCTCCCTCCTAGAAGGGAATAGTTTTACAATCAGCTGTGTTTAGAACATTTGAGGAGATAATTTTAAAAAGACTTATTTTTAAAAAGAAATATTTGCAGCATTATAAATACATTAGCTGCTGTGCAAAAATAGATTTTTATCAATTTTCTTTTTTCTTTTTGCTGTCTTCACAACTTCATTCAACATTAGAGGTTTTAAGAAAATTTTACCCATATATCTCAATATCATCAGAAACATGCTTTTGCTACAGTTATGCAGAACAGCCTTTAACTTTCTGTGTCTATCAATTTATAGCTAGGCTTTGTATGTATGATATGAGAATTATGAAAAACTACCTTGAAAAAAATTACTCGTGGTGCATATCTATATAGTAATACTGGTAATCATGTTCATTCAAACACGTTATTAAGGTAGGTGACAAGTAGATACAGGACCATTTTTAAAGCCTAACTAAGCTATTGCCACCAGCCTACGTCATGTAATCTCATGATTTAATTGCAACACCAGGTTGAACTTTGAAACTGTTAAACAGAAGAGAGAACTACTCCCAATGGCTGGATTCCAAAAAAAGCAAAATATATCTGTACTGAGAAGCCACCAGTTCTTAGAGACAATGCCAATGGGGCTTCAGATAGATCAGGCCAGCCGCCCTGTCTGCAGGGGTGGGATTCTACCAGTTTGTACCTATTCGCTAGAACCGGTTGTTAACATTTTAAGCAGTTCGGAGAACTGGTTGTTAGAAGAAATTACTGGCCTAGTCCTGTAAGGAAGGCAGGAAGGAAACATTCTGATGTTGCTTACAGAAACTGCCTCTCCGTTGACCCTTATTACATTCTTGGCAGGACTAGACTTCCTGTCTCTGGAACGTCTCTGGAGTTTATTTTCCCCTCCTTTGCTGGTACTTTGCTTGTGTGGAGTGACCATTCAAAGTTACAATGGCACTGAAAAAAGTGATTTATGACCATTTTTCACACTTACAACTGTTGCAGCATCCCCACAGTCATGAGAGGCCAGGCGAGGAGATGCATGCCTCTATGTGAGTGAGATTGAGTTGGCCATGCCCAGCCAATAACATGACCACCAAGCCACGTCCACCAACTAAGCCATGGCCACAGAACCGGTTGTTAAAAAAATTGAATCCCACCCCTGCCTGTCTGGCTTAGCCATGTTGGCTAGGCTAATTAGGAATGAAATTGATCATATTTTAAGGACTCTGGGCTAAGAAGCCCTGCCTTTATGACATAATTCAGTTCACAGTTAACATCTGAAGTTCTGCCCACATTTTTATTAAAGGAAGCTCCATCTGTTTTAATCTGGTATAAAATAGTGATTTCAGATTTTTGTTTCCCTACCATTCTGAACTGCAAATGGATTTGTGTCATGACGTGGTATCTGGAAACTGTTGCTAAGCTATTTATTCTTTAAAGAATATCCTTGCATTATTTCTCTTTCTTAAACATGCATTTATTGCCTTAGGAGTAATGCTGTAGTGCTGGATAGATAAGATCACTTTAAGAAAAGAATGAAGCTGGTATTTTATGAATGCAAATCCGAAGCTAATTTGACCTTCAAAAGTAAGCTTGAAAATCAAGATGGAAGAAAAAAAGGGTTGTGGGTTGAATGCAAATTTACGTAAACTCCCCAATTATTTGACTGTCAAGGCACATCAACTGACTTAGGTAGTTCAGATATTTAGTCTTCTCTGTGCTCAACCCACCCACCTACCTACCTACCTACCTACCTACCTCCATCTATCTATCTATCTATCTATCTATCTATCTATCTATCTATCTATCTATCTATCTATCATCCATCCATCCATCCACCCACCCAACCTAAGTGAGCAGTTTATAAATAATATACCAATATATTTTCTATTTTCCAGTAGAACAGTTTTATTCAATTACGTTTGTATCACCAATCCATTAAAAGTGATGTGGGCAAGGGGAGAGGAGGTTTAATTTTTATCTAGCTACTTCCCAGACTTAAATTATGCACATACATTTTTTCTCCTCCTATATTATGTCTTTTCTTTCTTCTCTACAGCTAACAATGGCTTTGGAGGAGAAGATTTAAGGAGATAAATGATGGCTAATTCTACCAATAGTAGATCAAATAAAATAAATAAATAAAAATAAATAAACAAATAAAATAAATAAATAAAATAATAAATAGTATCTCCTTCTTAGCCAATGAAAAGTTTTTGAAGAGGGTGGGTTGTAAGTCTTCATATCATGATTACTTGAGCCTTTAATCTAACAGGATTTTTGGTGAAGTGTTTGTTAGGCATAGAGATTTATCTATTAAGTGGTTAAAATTGTTGTAATAAAAGAAAAAAATGATCTTTCTGCCTCTCATAAGTAGTAATCTGTCATGTGTTTAGAAATTTTCCAATAAGCCACCATATCTGAGATCTGGCAAGAATCACATTATTTACATATTTACCTTGCCTAACTTATACCACACAGAAAGGAGTAAAAAAGATTATATAAATTTGATAAATAAATTTGGAAATAGAAAACAACCTTATAGACTGGGCTCACTCAGAACACATCCAAGTCAGTAGTTCTCTGCTATTCAGATCTTAATGTTTTGAGCTTTGTAGGCAGAGATTCAGAGGTAACATCAAGAGAGATATTTTGCAAGACTTTTCTAGTTTTCATCTTTAGTATCTTTGTAGGTATCATTGTAATATTACTTCTTCTAGCATTCTTTGTTAAATTCCAAAATACATGCACCCCAGTACTGCAAGCCCAGGAATGACCAACAATTCTACCTAAAATCTTGTGAAGCTACTGCCTTAAAGTATGAAAGGTAAGTTATATAGATAGTCCTTGACTTACAACCACAATTGAGCCTAAAATTTCTGTTGCTAAGTAAGACATTTGTTAAGTGAGTTTTGCCCCATTTTAGGACCTTTCTTGCTACAGTTGTTAAGTGAATCACTGCAGGTGTTAAGTTAGTAACATGATTGAAATCTGGTTTTCTCATTCACTTTGCTTGTCAGATGGTCGCAAAAGATGATCACATGACCCCAGGACACCACAACTGCAATAAATATGAGTCAGTTGCCAATTGTATGAATTTTGATCACGTGACATGGGGATGCCGCAATAGTCGTTAAGTGTGAAAAATATTCACATGTCACTTTTTTCCGTGTTGTTGCAACTTTGACTGGTTATTAAACTGTTGTAAGTTGAGGACTACCTAATAGTCCTCATTTACCTAATTTTACCTAATCTTTACCATTACAGATAACTTACTTGCAATAATTTCTGACAGTAATCATAACCCATAGAGCAGAAGTGTCAAACTCACGGCATCACAGCAGCATCACGTTACGTATCGGGACTTTTTTCTCCTTCACTAAACTGGGCAGGGCCAACACGTGACACATCAGGTCCATGGGCCACGAATTTGACACCCTGAATTTGAATTTGACACAAACTGAGTCATCCAGAACTTTTCTATACGTGCATGGATTAGGGAGTGACAAGGTAATATTAAATCTTTGGGTGGGGGAAGCTTTACAAAACTTCCAAGGCAGTCTCAGAATCAAAATACATTGGAGGAAGAAATGAAACAAATGTTTTTATGACATACTAGAAATACCATAATTGAAACATGTTCTGCTCTGCCCTATCACTGACATTAAACTATGTGATTTGGTGACTACTACAGCTGCCACATCTATCTTTTCTAGGGCAGTACAATCTTGATCAAGACCACTAATCACTGGGAATGAAATGTTATTTTTTATCCATTAGTTCTGCTTATATTCTGTATTCCTCTAACATAACATTTAAGAAAGAAGAAGAGAAAAATTACAAATAGGATTATGCATAAAACATCTTTTCAAGATAAAAGGACATTTTTGAAGCAGCACCTAGATCCAGAAATGGAGATATGGCTGCTCAGAGACTGAAATTAAAGAAGATGATAACATGTAAGACATCTTTGCAGATCAAAACCCAGAGAAAACTATCTCAAAAAGCCTCTTTTTTTTCTTTTTTAGATTCAGTAAATAGATGGTGGAGTCGGACCCAATCCCGTAATCTAGAACAGTGTTTCTCAACCTTGGCCGCATGAAAATGTGTGGACTTCAAGTCCTAGAATTCCCTATACAGCTTTACTGATTGAGGAATTCTAGGAGTTGAAGTCCACACATTTTTAAGTGGCCAAAATTGAGAAATACCGATTCCTATCACACAGAATCAAAGCAAAATTCTGTAGGACCAAATTTCTTAAAAAAAAAAAAAAATATCACAAAAACACACTTTCTGTTTCCCATGAGATTTGTACTAATCTCTACCATTAACAAATCTGCTAAAATGTTGTATGAATGTTCCTGTATTAAAGTGAAAGGATTTTTAAAAATTAATTCTGGTATAATAGCAATAAAATATTTAACAACTACACATTTGACAATTCATATAAAAGTGACCAAAAGGAAGATGAAAGGGAGGCTTACTATAGAGAAGTTGAACTCTCTGCTTAAGTCTTATTTCCTTCTGATTTAGGTTGAATCATTCAACTTGGGCAATCTTTTGTATAATCTGGAATAGTTCTGCCATTTTGCAATTAACTGTGCTTTACTTGTTTTGTTGCTTACTTTGCCAAAATCACAACATTACCTGGATCAGATGTCAGTAGAGATCAATACAAATGTAACTAGAATCAGAAACTTCAAGCAAAGATGTTATTAGTGCAGGGATTTTCAAATTTTTTCAGTCTGCAGAACATGTTCATTTAAAAACAAAATATACTAGAAATCCAGAGGAGAAAAACCGTGTCAAATCACAGAAGAATAAATATTAAACTTGGCTGCATCAAAAATAATCTGGGGTTAACTAGGACATGCCTCTTATATTTTAAATCACATTCCATGTTGCCATTCAGTTGAGCATTCAAGATAGTTAACAAATTTAAATACAAAATACAAAATCTGCAGCCTGCCCTTTGGACATGTGGGAGGTATCATTACCCTCCTCGGAACTGGTATGTGATAATGGGTGTTGATGAGAACTCAAAGTTGATCTGGTCCCATCAGATTAAAAATGTGTCATTCAATACCAATATTTGACTTGAGGTCAGCATCATGTCATCCCAAATCCTCCAAAGAAGCCTGTTTAGACTTTGCCTCTTGAGAAAAGAGAACACAGTTCCAGTTCATGTCATACCTATTTGGCTCTGCTGGTGATTTTTTTTTTTTTTACTATGTTGACTTCTCAGCCCTGAACAAGACAGAGTCCCCTGCCTCTTTAAGTACTGCAGCTGGTTCTTCTGCAAATAGTGTCTTTTTTGCAAGCAGAAAACAACTGGCATCTACTCACCTCATCTACATGCCTAGGTAAAGTTGCTGTGCCTCCTCAAAAATATTGTTGTGTCTGAAATTTTTCAGTTTGTTTGGAGGACAGGGCTCAAATTGAATAAAACGGGAATAACTCTACCACCCTAGAAATGCTATAGGATTTACTGTATCACACAGGCTTCAACTAACTGTAAAGGAAAATAATATACCCAAGTGCACTTTGTAAACACTAGCATTCTTCAGCATGTAACTGGGAGAAGACCAATCATGACGGGTAAATACACAAGAAGCAGTAGCAGACCAAAATTCGAACCCATAACAATAACAGTTTCATGGCTAATGTGACAGATCAAAGTAGTCATGAAACATTGCACCTATCCAAGAAGAAGATTGAGATAAGCATCAAAATTAGCCAAGGCAGCCATGCCAGATTATAAAGAACAAGAAACAATGTAAAGGCAAAACGATGAGGATACAACTCAAGCTGCCTCCTGAATTTTCCTGTACTGGTCAAGCCAGCCTGCTACCTTTAAAAGAAGCAAGGGATATGGCACATTTGGCTCTTGCAAATGGAAAAAGGTGACAGGATCCTGCTTTCTCTGTGTTTGCCTCATTGTACTGACCAGAATGGCAGGCTGTTAAATGTCATAAGTAAACAAAGAACAACTCTGTGAGATGACTTAAACTAAACATCTCTTTTAGATGTTTAGCTTTCAGAACTAAGTGAATAACAGCCAAGTCATAAAAATGTTGGCATATGAGCTTTTTTCTCCACAGATTTATACTCTCATTCAGTGTATTTCAACCTTAGCAAGTTTAAGATATGTGGATTGCTGTCTGGGGAATTGTGGGAATTGAAGTCCACACATTTATAGTTGCTAAGGTTGAGACATACTATTGGATCATTTTCTTTTTCAGGGATAATATTTCTTTCAGCAAAACAATATATATGTTACAAATTGCTTTCACATAAGCAGATCTTAATGTCAGAACTGCAGTTTTGCAATGGTTTCAGTTTTGAAGAAATCTTTGAATAGAACACTAAATTTTGTCAAAGTATTTTAATGTCAATGAAATCTGATTTGTTAAGCCAACACAGACTGTGATTATACAGTTGTTACACATTTTGTTGTAAGCACATTTTGTTGAACCAATTAGAAGAAAGATTAGGAAAGAATACTCTGTAAGGTGTAACAAAAATAGTGATTTTGGAGGATATTTCAGTTTTAAGGATATTGTTAAAACCCATAAACTTCAAATAAGAAATGATTGAAGCTTCAAAAAAATTATGATCACGACAAAAAAGCACTTTATAGTTTTGTCCCAAAGATGCTTTTTCAGGAAGCAACTGGACTTTGTTTTTTTCTTTTGAAGACATTTCGCTGACAGGATAGTGGGGAATGGGGAATCCTGTCAGAGCTGAAGAAGTTTCTTGGATGAGAAGCAAACTGTCTTCAAAAGAAAAAACAAGAAAGTCCAGTTGCCTCCTGAAAAAGCACCTTTGGGGCAACCATGATCTGGATGACTGAGAATCTCTACAGACACTTGTTGTTTCTAACCATATTTGATTCCATTCAAAAAGATATATAAATATCAAATTAATATATATACTTAAGCCCTAGAAGTGATTTGGACTAGTTATGAGTCCTGGTGGTGCAATGGTTAGAATGCAGTATTGCAGGCAAACTCTGACCACAGCCTGGAGTTTGATCCTGACAGGGCCCAAGGTTGACTCTGCTTTCTATCCTTCCGAGGTTGGTAAAATGAGGACCCAGATTTTGAGGGGCAATATGAAAATAATGCTTAGTCATTGTAAGCCAGCCAGAGCATTGTCAAGTGTGATAGCATGTGTTATATAACTCTAAATGCTACTGTTATTGCTAATAGATTGTTTAAAAAACCAAGACAAACATTGAAGCTTCTCCCCCTAACAGGCACATTTTACCTACAGTTAAAATGCCATTCTTAAACTATTGAAATATCTGTCACTGTCTCATGTGGAACTCTTTGATTGTACTAAAATTAAAGAGGAAAACATGGAAACTTCAAATATCATGGGTCTATTAAAAGCAGGATAAAAGTTTAATAGAAAATACTCTTCCACCAACAGCCTATTTAATAGCATGTCTTTTTTTAAAAAAAACCTTTACCCTAGTAAGGCTGCCTTTTTATCTATTAATCAATAGATCAATAGAAACAAAACATCTGCCAGTCCCAAATATCTTAGTGAACCAATATAAGATAGTGAATGCTTTAAAAAAAAAAAAAAGCTTGATCACAATTTAGGGGGCCTGGCCTGCACTGAAAAGACTTGGCAGCTCGATTTCAGGCCCAGAGAGAAAGAGAAAATGTAGTCATGGTTTTGGAATGCTTCCTTATTCCTAAGTGATTAGCACAGCTTCCTCCTCCTCACCCCCACTCCTCCCCAGGATTGCCACTAGATGAAAGTGAGCTAAACAAGCACAAACAATATTTTTACAAAAATGTCTCAGGAAGTCACTATCCTTGGCACATGGCAAGACAGATTTTCAAGAATCCCGTTTCAAGGAAAACAAGGAATATCTGGAAACAGTAACTATCCTGCCACATGAAGTACTTCTGTCAAGAGATCCACATTCTTCTTACTCCAAGGCAGCATATTTTTGCAAAACCTCGCCAAAGATTGATCACATCCCCATTCTTGTCCAAAGCAGGAGAAACCAGAGATGAAAAGATGAAAAGAAGAATTTCAACATTAGAAGTAGATATAAACTAAAGTCCTCTCTGAACATTTCCCACTCAGTTTGAGTTTACAAAGGAGGGGTTTCCTATTCTTACCTACTCATATGGAACAAAAAAACATGGCTAGGCTTTCAAAATCTTCATGGGCAGAAGAGGACGTCCATTGCACAGAGTCATCCTCAGTGAGCAGAGGCCAATCAGGTGCAGCTACCATGCATATCCTTCTTTCTGCTTCCTCAGAAGTAGATCCTACCTTTATCTGAATTATTGAAATGGAAGATTGTCTTAAAATATATTTGTTGTTCAGTCACTAAGTTGTGTTCAACTCTACATGGACCACAGCCCGCCAGCCCCACTCCACGCCGTCCTCCACTATCTCCCAGAGGTTGTCCAAACTCATGCACAGTGTCACTGACACTATGTCAATGACAACCATCTCTGACAACCTCTTCTCCTTCTGCCTTCTATCTTTCCAACATCTTCCTAATGAGTCCTCTCTTCTCATTTGGTAACCAAAATATTTGTACTTCATCCTTGGAATAAAACTGAAAGCCAATATATATGATTTTAAAAAGAGCTAGGCTTCAGCTGACTGCAAGGTACTACCGTAATTGGAGACAAAGAAGGAAATGCCTTCAAGCATGTTACTCAGGGATACCTGTATCTCCTGCCTCTTTGGATAGGAATGGCTTTTCAGAGGTCAAGGAGAGACTTTTTTCAGCAAAGCCTGAGGGACAAGACCAAGCAGTAGTTTGTTCTAAAATAAGCTGCACATATGTCCTAAGACATGATATACAAACAATGGCAAGATTATACAACATATTCACCCAAAACCAAGTAAGGATGGAGAGAAAATGTGCAATTGGCCCAAGGTCACACAGCTGGTTTCATGTCAAAGGTGGGATTAGGATTCCAGTGCTTTAACCACTACTCCAAACTGTACTTGTTACCCACCCAGAAAAATCACAACTGCTTTTATTGCTCATGCCACCTCTTCATCCTGGACCAGAGAACTAACAAACGGCTCCCAACATTAACTCTAAAGCTCTATACTGTACACAATTTTCTTTTACAAACTCCAATCTCACCTGGCGCTTACATCCAAGAGCTATGCAATAACCCTAAACAACCAGACATTAAGAAATCCCAGTTCTATACATTGTTCCAAAACCAGAAACGGCGTTTGTGCTCTATGCTCTTTGCCCAGTTACCACACGGTTAAATACTTGGTAGGGTGCGGCATCACTTTAAACGCAGTCCATCCTTAGTCACCCGGGCGGGCCACCGACGGGGGTCTCTCTCTGCCAGGTCTTTAAAGCAGCACTCTCTTCGATCTCCTCGCCTGGGCGTGAACGCAGCCCAGCAAAAGCTAACGTAACAGTGGTTCGATTCCACGCAAATTTCGGCAAGTTTCGCTGCAATCCAGAGCAACTACATAAGACGAGTTTGTAAGTCATCGGGGGCGGGGCGGGGCGGGGCGGGGGGGCTTCCACGTTTCTCAGGACAGTCGCGACGGCCCTGCCCAATCTCTCGCGTGCGCCCAGGCAATCCTCGGCGCAACGCCACCCTCCTCCTCCTCGTCGTCCATCTCCTTCCTTGCCAACAAACCAAGTTACTCGAGGGCCACTCCCAGCTGCTCCAGCCCTAGCCGCATCTACCGGGGGCTACACTTTCCCAGGGCGGGCGCCTACCTTACCACAAAGTCTGGTTCCGGCAGTCCCGGGTCCCTCGCCTCGTCGGTTCGGGGAAGAGAGGCGCAAAGGTGGACTGGCTTCCTGGGATTGTCAGAGCCGCTCCGGCCGCCTCTTGCCCCGCCTGAAAGGAGGAGCTAGGCTCGGGTCAGGCTCGCGGGCGTGGGACCTGTTGCCGGACTCGGCTTGTGTCGTGCTTCTCCAAGGCAGCGACGTATCCCAGACGGGGAACTCCTTAGGCTGAGTTTAGGCGGAGTGGCGTTTCCAGGCACCTCTGAGTAATACCCGCACCGCGACAAAAGCCTCCTGGGGGGCTTTCCCTCTCAAGTAGTTACTTCCAACTTGTTCTCATAGGCCAGGGGTCCCCAAACTTGGCAACTTTTAAGGCTTCTGGACTTCAAGTTTGGAGACCTCTGTCATAGGCACTTCGTTGGTGGACAGGAGGGAGTTGCCGTGGTTACTCAGGAACTTTATTGGAGACAAAAGCAACCCTTAACTTTCCTTAGACATTTAGGTGTTTTTAATCTATCTATACAGGTAGTCCTCGACTTACAACCACAATGGAGCCCCAAATTACTGTTGTTAAGTGAGACATTTATTTAGTGAGTTTTGCCCCATTTTACAACCTTTCTTCCCTCAGTTGTTAAGTGAATCACTGCAGTAACCTGGTTGTGAAGGGAATCTGGCTTTCCCATTGACTGTCAGAAGGTTGCAAAAGAGGATCACATGACCTCAGGGTACAGCAACGGTCATTAATGTGAACCAGTTGCCAAGCAACTGAATTTTGATCACATGATCATCTGGATGCTGCGGAGGTCATAACTGAAAAATGGTCATAAGTGACTTTTCTTAGTGCCGTTGTAACTTTGAATGGTCACTAAATGAAGTGTTCTAAGTCAAGGACTGCTTGTATACCACTAACATGCTGATTCCTGTAGTCTTTAACTCTGAAATGGTACAATACAGGGCAAAACACCTTGAACAAATTGCCTCAAATGGGTTAACTTAAGATAATGGGTCCAAAATCCAGGAGCCTTGATCTCCATGCCACTGAAATTTGGCAAATTTTGTAAAACATTTTATGACATAAATATTAAAGCAGTTTATGACATAAAATGAAGTGTCATGAAGCTTTTCTGTGGTGATGTTTGACTGCTACACAGTTCAACTTGGGCTGTTTTCCAGGCAGCTGCCTCTCTGAAGACATCACAACTCTTCCAATGAAAGGCAGGTTAGAAGCTCTGTCACTACTTGAAGGCATTGAGGAATCTTCTGAAACAATCACCCAGTGGACACAGGTGGTCTAGTAATAAGCTCTGCTCCACAAAAGCTTTAATCCAGGGGTGTCCAACCTTGGCAACTTTAAGACTTGTGGACTTCAACTCCCAGAATTCCTCAGCCAGCTTTGCTGGCTGAGGAATTCTGGGAGTTGAAGTCCACAAGTCTTAAAGTTGCCAAGGTTGGACACCCCTGCTTTAATCTATTAACCACATTTTCTGGATTTGTATTACACACTGAACCACTAATTTTATTAATAAAATACAACAGGCAAAAAGTAGTTAGCCAGTTTGTGATTCATTAGTTTTCACTTTTCTTCCTTATCAATTTCTCCTATACAGAAAAAATACAGTACTCCTAATTTATATATGCCAGAAGAATGTTATGCAGCAACTAAAAAGGAGTTTTAGAGTGATCCCTAGCTCTGAAGAGGGAGTAGCAGAATTTCATATAAACTGGAGAACTTTTTCACCAAGGCTGAAATGTGAGAGAATTCACAGAATTAATCTTGGGAAGCCAGTACAGGCCAATAGCAATGCAACCAAGTAACACTGCTGCCCTCTATTGGCCATTTCCAATTCCCAGAGTGTTTTTCCCCTCAGCTATGAATGTCAAAGATTGCTCTTGTGAACTAAGAGTATTCAACTTTTTTAATGGAATTTCTAGATAAGAAATTGAATAAAGAAATTCAGTAAAAGCAGAGGAGGTGGTATAAACGTTTAAGATAGTGAACATGAATTTTTTTTAATAATCTTCATATTTAATAACTAATAGGCTAATAAGATTAAGATATTTTACATATTCATACAATTGGGATTCACTGAAGTTATGACTCACTTTGAAAGCACATAGTGAAAAGAGACACTTTTCAGGCAACTCACAACAAACCCATGATTGTTCATTCAAGGACCAGTGACCTAACTCTCATTGTATTTGTTCAGTGCAGTCTTGTAAACATGGTTTTTTTTAAAATCAGGTTTTCACTTAACTTTTATTTTCATTGTAAAGTGGTCCCTACAGTATTCCCAATTCTGTCCTAGCCATAACATAACTAGGTTTTTTTTTAAATGTGACATACAAACTATCATGTGTTCGAAAGAATAGTCAGGGAGGTTTAAATTGTTGAGGAAGCGGGCTACAACTTTTGAAGGTATATTTACCCAGTGTAATTTGAAAGCCACACTGAACTAAAAACTAAAATCACATTTTATCTAGCATGTGGTATGAATATGGTTCATCTGGTTAGTTTATGATCCAGACTGCTATGATAAGACCACAGATTGGGTAAACTGAGTACAGATTAATGACAAATTACCAGGTTATGTGAATTTGAGCCCAAGTGCCAAATCTGAACTGGAATTTAACTTTTTATTCACTTGCATGTGATAAAAGCTTCCCTTGCATTTGCTTGAATGCACGTAAATCCACCCTTGCAATAGACTCAGTACTCTGGGGATACAGCCAGCAAGCATAGCTTTGACTTCCCAGAGTGTGAATTCTGACATTGGACTTAGAATTAACACTTGAAGTCAACTATCAGTGTGGGTACATTTGGATGTAGCCTTCACTATGCCACAACTACGACTCAAGTATTTAAGAGGAATCTAGATGCTCTAATCTTCTGATTATATCCCTGTGGTTCCCAAGAGGTGCACTCACTTTATTTCATCTTTCACAAGCGACATGATTCACATCAATCACCATAAAGTCATAGCAGGTCAAAAGAAAAAGAGAAATCAATACTGAAGTGCTTTTGATTAAGATTATTTCTTGACTAGTTTTTACTTTATGCCAATGAATACCCACAGCCTTTCAGTCTTTTAATCTGTCATCAGAAATTAAAACTTCACATTGTTAACAAATAAATCAAAGCTTTCATGCTCAGTCTTTACATAATGGGGAAGTGTCACTGTTTACATAGAAGATCCAAATAATTCAGTGGATCTTATTCCCTAGCAAAAATGGAAAAAATATGGTCTAAATGAAATATTTTAAAACATAGACTATAAATAAGAGTGGAAATATTTACTTTAATGCCTAATAACTTATTTTTAAAAATAAATAAGATAAAGGATAAAGAAAAGAGGGAAGGAAAGAAAAAAAACACATTTCTGGATAGGTAGCCATGTTGTTGTTGTTATTATTATTTTTGCAGTAAATGGAAAATGGAGTTTTCTAAAGGTGCACAAGTTTGTCATTGCATATACCTTTCATGAATTAGAGGTGATCCATCAAAGTTTTTAATAAATATGATAGTCTTCAGTCCTCCCTTTGTTGTGTCTTATCACTCAATTCCTTACAATTGTATTGTAAACTGCAGATTGTGAGTTGCTAGGTCACTTTAAATGAAATAGTTACCAAGTTATAAAGTGTAGCTACTATTGCCAGACAGTTTTAAATCAGTACATAATATGTTTTATTCATTAAGCCAAGAACTCGGGGCTCTGGGCTATAGAGGTAGATCTTTCATGCAGAAATTTTTGACTCTTTCATAAAAGAGCACAGGTGACTAGAAATAAAATCTCTTCTACAATGTTAACTTCTCTAGATGCCCTTAGGTACATATTTGCAATCCCCTATCCTGCAGAAGATTTCTCTATATTGTTATTTAAGGCTCAGTTGTTGACTTAGATCACCAGATGTTCCACCACTTTGTGGAGAAAGCAATACAAGATAAGATTTTCTTCACAATATTTTCTATGATAGAAATCAGTTGTACCCATCCACTGCCATTCAGAGGAGGGACTCCTATAAAATTAGCAAATTTTGTTAAACGATGTACAGTATTAAACATGATACAGAAAAATCCCCGCAAAATAAGTGATACTTTTAAAATGAGTGCTTATTTAGCATTCAGCCTGAAATTCAATGTTCAGAGGGAAAAACTGCATATCCTGCCTAGGAGAAATCCAAGAAATAACTAACAACCAGTCAACAACACTTACTTGACATTATTTTTTAACAATTCACATATGATTAATTGCCAAGTAAGATAGTATTTTCTAGACACAGTGGCCATTGGCACAGTTGCCACTGTGAATCAGAATGAGGTGGTCCTTGGCATCTTGAGCTGTCCCTTTATAATCATGGGGGAAACAAAAGGAAAAATATTTACAAATGATGCAGTACTGTAACGGATCAAGGATAACTCCAGGACTAACAATTAGCATGAAGACCATTTCCATGCCGGTGGAACCCACAGTCAGTTTTCTTTCCCTGGCACCACACCCCAGACTCCACACAGCCCTGAGAATTAAGGATTTCCACAGCACATCAAGACCTTATGGAAGTAATTCCTGAAAGGCTTTGATTTCGGCTATGTGTCATGGCTCTCACTTGCTTGAAAAAGTTGAGAACTGGATGGAAACTGCGGTCTTTATGATTGGGTTTTCTAATCCACTTCTGAAGACTTGAAGAACAAAATATTTCAACAGCAAGGGAATCTACAATCTTCAGTTAAGTTACATTTTGTATAGTTTTGAATCAAGAACTCTATCCTGGAGGCTCAAGGTTCAGGAATAGTTTCCTGGACCACCTAGAGGGATAACAAAAACAGAGATATCATCTCCAGAGCCTAGTTTGTCATTGGCCAGCCTCCAACCACGGTCCTTCAGAACTCCTCTGGATCTCATTACCAATTCCTGGGCTGCCATGGTATATCTGGAAGAAAATAAACCCTGTAATTACTATTCACATGAAAATGGCAAGAAATCTAACATGATATATTATTATGAAGTAAATATTCATAGGTGCATTGTAATCACATCATTTTAATTGCTTGATTGTGAAGGGGGGGGGGGGGGAGAGAATGACTTAAAGTTATCCTCTTGCAATTTTAATATATGTTGGTGGTAGATTCAACCAGAAAAGCTGTTAGAAAATATAGAAATAGTCAGATACACTACAGTAAAATGGAATGAACTATTTGACCTTCATTCAGGGACATCCGAGTCCAAATCTCTATAATATCATGAAACAAGATACTTCATTTCAGCGAACAACATGGCAAGGTGACAATAGAAGGAACCCTATGTATAGCATAGGTTGGCAAAAATGTGAGCTATTAAAAGCAACCAGTGAATTACGTATGTCCTTTTACAGAAAGAACTAAAGACTTACAAGCAAATAAATAATTAAAAAATAAATGTTTCCATTCCATATTTGAAAAAGGACTACTCATTTATTAGCCTGTTTATATATGAAAAGTTGGAAAGAAACTTCTAGATGGAAAAGTTGCCATCATGACTAGGAGAAAAACCTGCCTATTTTTCATCTCAAAAATGCGTTTCCAAAAAGGTACAATTATATCCACGAGATCCTAAGCCATCTGACTAACCTTGAAAATAGAACTGAGTAGAATTTTGACTGCAAGAAACCCTCAACTTATGAATGTAATTAAGCCTGGAATTACAGTCATAAGTCATTGTGGACATTAAGTTGGTTGACACATGACTGACCCAATTTTACACTTTTTGTGGCAGTTTTAAGTGAATGATATGGTTGTTAAGTGAATGCATTTTATCTAATGCTATTTTTTAGACAGAAATTGGAAGTAAATACTAGAAACCATTAAAAATATTGAAAATTGTGGTCATGTGACCATGGATGATGGAAATGAATGTAAAGGTGAGCCAGTTGCCAAACACCCAAAATACAGTCACGTTACTGTTGTGTGTATGTATGTATGTGCGTGTATATACATGTGTGGCCACTATAACTTCAAAATCAGGTTGTAAGAAGCTTTTGTGGGGTCCATCATAACTTCAAACTGTTGCTAAGTGACTGATCATAAGTAAAGACTGCTTATATTAAGGGAACATTTCTCCCCTGTTGAATGTTGCAGACTTCAGAAGCCCTCTCTCCCTCCCAATTTTCAGTTAGTGTTCTACTTATATACAAAATGTAATTTTGTCCAAGTTTCATAAACTTAATTGAACACGGTCTCTCGACATGAGACTGGGACTGACAGTAAGTGTTTCAGAAAGGACCGTTCTACCCAATGAATAGTGTCATCCCCAACACTTGAAAGCAAGAACATTCAGCTCTACTTACCTGCAAGGATCATTGGGTTCATAGCCCATCAATACATCGGTGACCACAGTGGCCACTTCTTGATCACTAGTGACATCCCAGAGGCCATCAGTGCCCAGCACCAGCACATCATCAGGGCAGTGCTCATACTGTGTGAGATCATAAATGTGCACCTGCGGATAAACACAAAGATACAATTTTGTTGCTAGTAATTTGCATTGCAAAAAAAAGAGATACCTAAGGGATCACTCTCATTACGAACCTGCCAATCAAAAATGGTAGGAATTCCCAGAGGTTTGAACTTGCCAAAAGCATAAATGGGAAGAAAGCATTTGTAAATTTTGAGAAAATGCAACAGATTTGTCCAGCCTTATTGGCTGATTAATAAAAAAGGGAAAAAAGACATTTTAAGTATAACTTTGTTTGAAGATTCTTAATGGAATATTGATTCTCTTATGCATACCGCATAAAATGTATTTACAGTAGTACCCCAATACTCCTTGTTAATAGATTCCAGGAGGTGCAATAAGCACCAAAAACGATGACAAACAAATTTTTCCATAAGGAATAGTATAAATACATTTAATGTGTTCCCAAACCAAAGACAATGTGCACTTTTAAGGCAATATGTAAAAACAAAGGGTTGTATACAGAGGTTGGCTGCTGGGGGTTCGCAGGGATTTGGGACAGCTAGCTAAGATTCTTTGCAGTTCGGAGAACCCCCAAATCCCACTCCTGGCTGGCCTCACCTACCCTGCCCCGCCCTTCCCAGGAGTCCCCACGCAGCCTGTTTTAGATGCAGGTAACTGCAGGGCGTGTGCAGAGGCTCAGGGAGGGCAAAAAATGGGTCTCCCGAAAGTTCAGGAAGGCCGGAAATGGGCCTATTTCCAGCTTCCAGAGAACCTCTGGAGCCCAGGAGGCCATTTTCTCCCTCCTGAAGGCTTGAGGAAAGCCTCCAGAGCCTGAGGAGGGCAAAAATGCCTCACCCCTCCGTGGTGCAGGAGGCCAACTAGACCATGCCCACCATGGCCACGCCCACCCAGCAACTGGGCAGAGAACCCTTTGCTAAAAATTTTGAAGCCCACCCCTGGTTGTATATTATTACTTTACATGAGAAATAAATCTAAAAATTAATAAATACAGATTAAATAAAATAAAAAATTCACTTTATTTGTACTGATGAGAAGAACAGTTCAAAAATATACAAAGTGACCACAGAAGCTAAGATAAGACCAAAAGGGGATATGCTCCGGGGAAGAGGTACCACATAACTAATGCATGACCCTTTGTTTCGGGTGAAAAGGGGAGTGAATCATGAGGCATCTGACACCGACATGTCTAGCTTGTATGTTGAGTACCAAACAAAGAGGACAAAATTTTCTCATTTAATGCATTGAATACCAAATTCAATGAGTTTCCAAGCAGTTGAGTACCAAGGTATAACTGTGTTTATTTTCAACATTTCTATACTGCTTCCCATTAAAAGAAATCCTGAAGTAATTAACAATTAAGTGATGTACTTTGTAACAGAAAGAAAACACAAATATTCCAATATGCTCTCCTTAAAACAAATAAAGCGAAAGCTTATCTTTAAGGTTGTGGGGGGGGCAACCTTTTTAGGTCTGTCTGTCAAACCAGGGGTCTACATGTCATGGTATCACCAGACTTGGTGGCAACCAAACTTTTCAATCTATTTATGGAGCATTTAAATTTATTCCACAATTAAGGGTTTAATTTTTTTTGTCCCTGCGTATTTGAGAAGTCTGGGGGCTGAAATATGCAAATGTGGAAGGTGATATTTGTGTGGAGTTGCATTAGTTAAGTTCTATTGTTTTCAAATCATGAGAGGAGAGGAGAGGAGAGGAGAGGAAGAGGAAGAGGAAGAGAGAGAGAGAGAGAGAGAGAGAGAGAGAGAGAGAGAGAGAGAGAGAGAGAGAGAGAGAGAAGCACACAGATATAAATACATACAAGCAACAGGTTTCTTTTTGAGCCCAAAATTTCAGTTGTTAAGCAAAACACTTATTAAGTGAGTTTTGCTCCATTTCACAATCTTTATTGCCACAGTTGTTAAGTGAATAATAGCTGTTAAGTGTCAGGATTCCGGCAGTTACTCCAATTAAATCATGAGCCTCGAGCCACACTCCCAAAACTAAAGAGGATTTATTTGACGTTATCATTCTATGTTCAGCACTAACCTGGACGTAGCCAACTCTGAGATATGTAATTCACTGTCACCCATGATCCCGCTTTCCCCCCCACTCCTCTGGGTGTATCATCCAATGAAAAGCGTCCATAGCCAAGAGTCATCAATCATGCTCTCCAATTAGATTTTTGCGGGGCAGAAGCTTCAGTCATCTAATCAGTGTTTGAAGAAAATATGAATGGAATGTACTTTTGATTTCACTCTGCCGTCTGCTCTTTGAAACTCCCCCCCTCTTTCTGTTGTCAACTATAAAACATGTATAGAAAATGTTTTATGAGTTGATGTTAAGTTAGTAACATGGTTGTTAACTAAATCTGGTTTCCCCATTGATTTGCCTTATCAGAAGATCGTAAAAGGTGACCACATGACCTCAGGAACACTGCACCTGTCATGAGTTGCCAAGCATCTGAATGTTGAACATGTGACTGTGAGGATCCTACAATGGTTGTAAGTCTGAAAAATGATCACAAGTCCTTTTTATCATTGCCATTGTACCTTCAATCAGTCACTAAACGAATAGGTGCAAGTTGAGGACTACCAGTATATCTCAAGGATCAGATCATTGTGCTCACCTCTGGAGTGCAAGATAAGAAAGGTTTAATGTGGATGTTGGAGTTGTAAACTTTGAGATCATGGTCTCCTAAGCCTCGAGTTACCCCAATAGTTGCCATCATTCGAGCCTAATTAGAAAAACAAGTATCCAGTAAACATTTGATGCAATACGAAGACATTTATTCAATTCCACATTGTTAGAAACAAGATTTGTTAGTGCAAAACATTGGAAGACAAGATATTTTTCACAGCATTAGTAGTATTTAAAAGTCTGCAAAGTTGCTCTATCTAAAAAAATCAAAGCAGCAAAATGCATTAAGAATCACAATAGAAGAAAAAATGTTTTCAAATTGGGTCACCAAATATTTACTTTATTAAAAATGATTTTCTTAAGCAACTACTTTCAGCTGTATAAAAGTCATTTTGAAAAACAATATTAGAAATGGATATTTAAAGTTTCATATTAACTTCTTAAAGACAAAATTGTATTTGTATTCAAATGTATACTTTCCTTTTATTTTTCTTCTTCATATTTTTATTTTTAAGTTGTTCATTTTCCCTTGTTTTTTTCTTCATAAAATAAAAAAATGCAAACAATCCAAATGCTAAATGCATCTATTCATGTTTCCCCAAAAATAAGACCAGGTATTATATTAATTTTTGCTCCAAATGACGCATTACGGCTCATTTTCCACTTAGGTCTTATTTTCAGGGAAATATGGTACTAAATGTATCCGTCTGGCTGACAATCTTAACTGGGGCTTTTTGGGGATGGGTTTATATTACGAGCATCCTGAAAAATCATGCTAGCGCTTATTTTCCAGTTGGCTCTTATTTTCGGGGAAATAGGGTATTTGGTATCAAAACATTAAGCACATTTTAAAAAAAGCTGTTGACTCTAAAACTGTAACATAAAACTGGCGGTTATTTAAGTGATAAAGATTTGCATAATCTGGTTCCAATTCTATTATCCCTCAACCAAACCTCCCTCCACCTCATGCTTGTTTAATCCTAAATTGTCTCTATTCACTGGAAACGAATAGCTCCCCCAAAACTCTCACATTGGTTTTAGCTCTTACTTTTTTACCCTCTCCATATACAAGTGGAAACTTCAGGTCATCTTCTTCTATCCGTTTATATGCCCTAGTTTGAAAAGGAAACACATACAAAATAAGGTCATGCTGAAAATTACCATCGCCTCAGATATGTTAGATTTATAAAACTACCAAGTGCTGAAGGAGAAAATGTCCTGGTGAATCTCTTCTATTCATAGTTGGAAAAAAAGATTGAGGTCAGCAGTATTTCATTTATATAATTTCCCTAATATATGCCCATGTAAACACATATAAAGGTAGTCCTTGATTAGCAACTGTTCAAAGTTATGATGGACTTCCCCAGACCTTACAAGCTTATTTCAAAGTTCCAGAAATCACATGTAATGCCTCCCCCCCCATGGTCACATGATTGCATTTTGGGCACATGCAAACCTTTTGCAATGTCCATGGTCACATGACCATGATTTTGGGGTGACTTTTGCTAGTTATTGGCATTTACTTCCAGCAAAAACTGTCTGTTGGGTATTATGGATTTGTTTAATGACTGCAGCACTCAATGAAAATAGCATTGACTTAACAAGCTGCTGTAAAAAAGATTGTAAAATCAGCCATGGTCACATGGTGACCTGCTTAATGACTGCCATGACATTACCATAATTCCAGGCTCAATTATGATTATAAATCAAGGACTACTTTTATGCTTCTTTCCTCCTGCAGTTTTCTTAATGAAACATTTAAATCTCTCTCTCCCCCGCCCCCAGTCTTCCTTTGTATCTAACCTTAGTTTCATGACAGAAAGGAAGCAAGGGGGGGGAGGGGCGTGGAACATCCGAATGGCTTATGATGATAGAAACAAATTATCTTAATATCATGACTGATATTAAGAATCAGCATGCTTTATTTCAAATAAAAAGAAAAGTTACCAGCCGTTCATATTTTGGTCCCTATATAACATCTTCTTTCCCACTTCCTTCTGTTGGATCCTTCGGGGAAACTCAAAGTAAGTAAACTCATTTCCCAGTAATTCAGGCCTCAAATAGCCCTATGAGAGAAAAGAAAAAACTCAAAGTCGAGAAAATCTTTGGATCTTTTCCATCAAAATAACAGCAACCCAAGCTGGCTTCATATTCCAGAGTCCTCATAAAGGCCGCACTCAATAATAGAATCCCAGAAGGGAACAATATAGTAATATAGTAAAGACCGGGACAATCCAACTGTCTTAATACTGAGATGTTAAAATTTACTTAATGTCCCAATCTTTTTTTCTTTTTGTACTGAACTACTATATATTGTCCATGTCTAGATGAAAATGGAAAATCAAAGCATTCATTCTTCATCTAAATACAAGCTGAAGCATGAGTAGCTGAATCTGTCTCATGCTCAAATGGGTCATCAGACCATTTTCAGACTAAAGTAGAAACAAAAATTGAAACTAATAAGACACATTTTATAGGAAAGAGTGGCTTACACAAATATTTGGTATTGAAGGCAACAAGATTTCAGGTCTGTAATCCAGGTCCTGTTCTCTGCTCAGTCTTCTGTCATTTTACTACAAATTCCAATTATGGGAATGTCCCTATCATGTGCATCATCTCTACATGGACATCTACCTACCTACTGGCTACCTATATGAAAGAGATCCCTACAATTCAAAGACAGGTTTGAAGTTGCTCTTGCTCTAGCTATTTCCTAGATGGGTCTAGTCTTCAGAGCTGGTTCCATCCTTTCCTGCCAATATCACCAAAGAGGCAATTAGGCTAGCAATGGAAGGCCCAAAAGAAGTAATTAAATCCAATAGTCAGGTAAGAATAGAGTCCAGAGCCAAAAAAGAGAGAAAGATTAGGAAACATTGGCTCAATCAGATCCTAAACACACAACTTTTAAGGAGGCAAATTTTACCCCACCTCTCCTGATGAGTCTGACCCAAAAAAAAGTGCAAAGGGAGAACTAGGCCACATTAAAAAAAAATTCCCTTATACACCTTAAGAAGAGTAGCAGTTGAGGAGTGTGGCATTGGGAAAAGAAATGCAGGGCAGTGTGGTTTTGGTTTTCTGCTACAAAAAACACTGCTACTGAAAATTACAACAGGGTTTGCTTTTTCAAGAACCTGGATCGCATTCATAAGGCAATACAGACTATCAGCCTGGCACAACAAATGATTTAAGCCATAAAGGATTTTGGCAGAAAGTGAACTGCTTTAGCCTAGGGCGAAAATGCAAGATGGGCTCCCTGCTGCTCAGTATCTTTACCCAGCCAGCTGAAGAGGATCCCTTATTCAAAACTATTTTCTCTTTTCCATGGCTCTTGGAAGCCATTTGAACAGAACAGCAGATAAGATTCAGTCTGGTGTTTTGCCAAAGAGATAAGAGTTGAAGGCTCAAAATATGGGCCAACAACACCTTAAGGCTGCTCACGCTTCATAGATTTTTGCTTGACTGTAAATTATCTTTCATCCCGGGAAGTACATGTATAATGTTGTGCATGAATGAATCCATCTCACTGAACTACAAGGCAATAACTGTTATATGCAGACGGGCTTTTTTAAAAAAACTAAAAACTGCTCCTTAGAGAGAAAAGGAAATGTGTGTGTATGACTAGGCTGCTTTTCTTACAATTAGTACCTCTGCCCTCTATCACTTCTCACTTTCAGATTCACTCCAAGCTGTTTTTCTCTTGAAAATATAGTCACAAGGTTTTAAAATACCATGCATCATCATTCTATTTCACTACTATGAAAAGTGAGAACAGGTAGTAGTTTGCAGTAGACAAGCTAGAGGAACCCTAGATAGTTCTTGAATCTTCCTCTGGGGCCTACCCTTTCCTTTTCTACATTGTTAAATGTATTTATGAATTATATGTAGGCAGGCAAAGCATGACATTATTTTTACTGAACAGAGCTTAAAGCAATTTGGAGATCACTATTCTGACAAAGGCAAGAACTCACTCCACTGGGCACTCTGGCCAAACGAGAAATTTGGAATAAATATGAATTCCAAATTTAAGTCAGTGTTGACCCCTTTACTGCCTGGACAAGTCAGGCAACATTTTGAAAGTGGTTTACAACTGCCTCCTTCCCAGGGCTGAGAGAGTAGCTCAAGGTCATACAGCTGGCTTTGTGACTCAGGTGGGATTAGAACTCAGAGCTTCCCCATTTTTCCCCTTGACCATTAACATCAAACCAGCTACCTTTGTGAGTGCCATCGGAATGTAAAAATTGGGAGGGAGAATTTAACCTTTTTCCCTGTGTGATGTCAGAAATGGAATTTCCTGATGTTATAGGTAAATAGGATTTCCTCCAGGGCAATATGTATAGATTTGCAGGGAAAATGTCCATCACACTATTCTGTATGAGAGATGCTGCTTGGACTTCTCCTAATTGCATTTTTTTAAAAAAAGTATTAATATTTCAAAAAACATTGTTTTTAGTTCATCTCTGTCATACCCTCATTAAGAGAGTTAGAAATGTGGAAATAAGGTAGATAATAGTATATGAATATATTACACGTATATTAACTGTAGTAGCAAGACAAATAGTACAATCTTCAGTTTACTATAAAATCTTCAGAATTGCTCAGATTGTCCTGGTGTGTCACTATTTAGTAGAGATGCTATTATATGTTTTAAGTATTATTTTTCATATATTTATTTGTTCTCTTAAGTGCTAGGGTTCAAAATCTTCAACATAGGAGAAAAAAGACTGATTAATGTTCCCTTTTTAATTAATTATTTTTTTTAACAATTGTAATACAATTAATCAGTGTTTTAGAAACAGTGTTTTTTCAGTATTGGCAAATGTAAGATGCATGGATATCAGTCAACTCCCAGAATTCTCAGCTGACTGAAGAATTCTGGGAATTGAAGTCCATACATCTTAAAGTTGCCAGTGCTGAGACACACCACTTTATAACAATTACAATTCAGCTTCCACATCTCAACTATTTCTTCAGAGTATTCTGAGATCAGCAGACTCATGAGTTTCTAGAATTCTATTTCAAAACTTAGCTTTTTTTTTGCAATCAAATGTCACACAACAATATCTTATTATGGGCATCCACGGGGAAGCAAGGAGGAGCAAAAGTAATAAATACACACATAACTTTATCCCACAAACTTATGCACTTGGGTCATAACTTATGCATAAGACTCAGGTACCTAATTGCAGCTTTTACATAATGATATCATTGAGTATATGTCATTATTTTGAATTCACTGAAGTTTGTTGTGGTTGCTGCTAATTCTTATACATCAGGGGTGTCAAACCCGATTGCATCGTGGGCTCTATCATGTATCAGGATTGTTTTTGCCCTTGTGGGACCAGGGTGGCCATGGCCTGCATGGGCCATATCTGGCCCACAGGCTGTGTGTTTGACACCCCTGTTATACATTATACATTACAACCCTTATATGTTATAAGGTTGTAACAACATAGCTCTGGTCTTAAACATCTGCTCATTAAGGAAAATAAATACCAGATGCAAATTGATAGTAATTGAGAGTATTTTTTTTTTACTATTTACAATAAATCCAGCCACATCATATTCCAGATGGAAACTGAAAATTCCCAAGCTTCAAAGATGCTAGATAATGTTGCATAAAACATAGATGTATTAACCATGAGCAAAAGAAAAAAGTTTTGCATTTATTGGGGTTTTTTCAATTTAGGTTTGCCCTGCAAACCTTATTTCAGTTAACCACTATAAACTCTGATGATCCTGTTTGTACAGAATTAGTTTCTCAAGGATATACCTGGCAAGGTTGTTCTTGTTGGTGGTGATAGAGTAAATATATATCAGATAGAAAGAAAGTTCTTCCTTACTAAAAACTGTAGCCTTTGCCTCTCTGTCTCTGGAGTAAACTCCCGGGACATTGGAATGATTTCCCCATTACGGATGACAATGGCCCTGCAATGAAACATGCAATGATGACATTAGAGAGAAAGAGAGAGAAAGAGATGGCAGAGGAAGTGCAAGCAGCAGATACACAAGAGGGTAAAGAAAGGCAGCATTAGGTAAGCACCATCATTACCACATGGAGAGAGAACCTCTGGGAAGGACATGGAATCTGGGAAAATAACGGCCAGGGATCTACATTTCCAGATGCTCTATGGTTTCCTTGTCTGTTTCTTGTTGATGGAAGAGGATAATGTTATGTTACACCTGAAAGCTCAGAAATCTATTGATGAAAGTTTCCTTCTTTTTCTGGAAGAAATCGTTTGCTAGGGCTTCGCTCTATTTTATTTCGAGATTTTAAAAGTTTCCCTGCCATATCCTAAAGACCCAAAATAGATTAAAATATTTTATTGTATGCCTCAAATCACTCTACTGTATAAGCAAGTTGAATGATTTGCTGAAGTCCTTTCAATGAGGTTCATGAATAAGTGGAGATATAAACATGTCATTCTAGTAGTCACATGCCTGTGCAGGGAAAAGGGGAAGTGGGTGGATTGGACCTTCAGACATAGTTATTAAAGATTATTCTCCCCACATAGCATGAGGATAAATCTCATAGCATAGGCTCTGGCTCATATTGGTATAATATGCTAGCTTAGAAACTAAAAATGTCAAGGAAATGCTAGATAGCCTTTTTCTTTAACATTCCATAACAATTGGGTTAATGCCAATTCCTAAGTGTGACTCAAGAACATCCAGAGAAAGAACACTGACATAGCATAATGAAAAGGAGCAGCCATAAAGACATATTTAGATGTCCTTATATTCCACAGTAACAATTAAGCCAAATTACTAAGCAATGTTAGTTACCTGCTCTGAGAGGAAAGGTGTTCCTTGTTCAGACAGATAAGGAAACAAAGGAGAAAAATCAGTCCAAGAAACTAGGGTTCAGAAATGGTGCTGAAAGGATGTAGGGGATCATGAAAAGAAAAGTACGGCCAGAATAATGGGTCACATCATCCAAACCCAAGTGCTTGGATATTCTGATCAAAATATAACGTAAAATATGGATTATCCACACACACACACAAACACACGGGTTTTATTTTCATCTTTTGGCAATATTACATATGGAATCTGACACTAAAATGATCGCTAAGCCCTGTGCTCATCTATAAACCATTCTTTACAAACTGCAATTATCTCTCAAGACATAATGACTAAGCAAAAACAAGTAAAAACACAATTATGGCTTCAGACGATTCCTGTTACAGAATTTTACAGTGCTTCTTGGGTTGGAAGTCTTCATCTTAAACTACCAAATATTTCCATATTTGATTATGACATTTAATGTTTATTCAAACATTAAAACAAATTCTAATTGATTATTCTGACTTGATAAAAAAAGTTGATCTCACTGAAATCTTGAAAAAATAACTTGTCAAAAGTATGTGTACTGCTTCCTATTAGTAGAAGCTCTCCCCATTTCAATTACCACAATGAGAAATAATACCAGTGTATTTTTCTCTATCTTGTTATCCACATTTGTAGCCTTCATCAAATGATCCTTTACTTGTAACCCCCATCATCCCCAGACAGAAATGTATACAATACACCTGGGGGTTATCATCTTGGCACACAGAAGAAGATATGAATTTGGGTGCAAAATAGGAGACTCAATGAGGAAACTGAGCATCTATTAATTAATTCCAAAAGTATTCCAGAATCCTTAATCCTTAGCATCAATGCTTCATTTTGATTAATAACCCAGTAAAATTTATTTTACTGACAAATTCTAAATGTTTTAAATCAGTAAAAGTTATTTAACAAGCACTTAAATTATTATTTGATGAGAACCTAAACATGGTGATACCCTACATTTAGGACTCAATCACTAAAAGCAATTAAAACAATAGGCACTGAATCAAGGCAGAAACTACAGTAAAGACTAAAATAATGATTACTCTTTAATCATCCATACTTTTAAAGGGGACCCAACAATAGAAAGGGAAATAGAATGACTCCCCTATCTCAGGGGAGAACTAAAGAACTAAGCATACAAATTTTAATATAATTTGTAACTCCAAATGAATAATCACAATTCAAAATCGAATTTCCCTCTTGCAACGTTTACAATCTACCTCAGGATATGTTGCAAGAGCATATTTATATTTATCAATATTTAATTTTTCCACTTTAATATTCAGATCACAAAATATAAAGTAAAATTCATTGCTGTCTAATTTGCTTGGGATCCACAACTGTGTCCAACCCAGATCTTAAGCGAGCTCCATCACTGATACCACCACATTATCTTTTGAATATCAGTCAGTTGACTCTTTGGTTGATAATAGGTACAGTCCTTGATTCTGAGAACTTTTGTCCAACTTTTCTTACAATTGACAGTGATGGCCTCTATTCAGCACAAGTTTTATTAATTTATTATATCCATAGCTCACTTTTTAAATATAATATTCAAGGCAGCTATTGGATTCCTAATGGTTTTTTATCCACATATTGATCAGACTTAGTTCTGTTTAGCTTTATAGCATTATAGCAACATCACAGTGTCAGACCATTTCCTGAAAGCAAAATTTGAACTTCTGATCCTGGACAGCATTACTAACAACACAGCATCATACATCTGTCTATATCTTCTTGGATTAATCCCTTGACAAAAATTTTGGATTAATCTTGACAAAAATTTTGGAAGTTTCTTACCACTGCCTCCTTTCTAAGGCTGAGAGGAAATGACTGGCCCAAAGTTACCCAGCTGGCTTCATGTCTAAGGCAAATTGAGAACTTAGTCTCTCAGTTTCTAGCCTGATGCCTTAACTACTACACCAAACCAGCTCTCATTAGTTATATACCTGTCACTAATATACACTCTCTTAAGGACTGGTGTGGTGGTATTTATGGTGAATGAACAGAAGGAAGACAAATATTTTAACTGTTGTTAAAATTATGTGCAAATTACAGGTAAAACCTTAAAAATAATTGACTTTAAGCAGAAGGACTCTGACTAAATGCTACCTGGCAGTTAAAAATATCTTTTTTTCCAACAGATACGTTTTGGACAGTTCTAATTTGGCAGGGAGCCAAAACATTCTCCAGCCCACTTACCTACTATCACCAGCATTGGCCACATAAAACTTCCCCAGAAGATAAACCACAGTCAGTGCACAGCAGCCTCCTGTTGCCTGTCTAGTCACCCGTTCTTGCTCAATTTGATAGTCCTGAAAAGACAGAAAAACAAAAGCAGTTACAGAAACAAGATAGTCATTAAGACATTACCTTCAAATTGTACAATTACAACTTTATGCATTGACAAATTCTTGCTTCGTACATCAAAAGTCTATCTTAAATGGAGAAATGATATTGAAACAAAGGCTGTGTTTTCATTATGCTATAACAGGATTTGATTTATCTTGAATCATTTACCCCAAATAAGGTAGTTCTTTGTTAGAGCAGAGGCCCTTAATCACACTCAGTAGCCCTGTTTTGTGCTTATTAAACAGTTTCAATTATGGCTTTGTATTATTTCCAAAATTGGGCAAATGGTTAATATAGTGGGCAATTAAGCAGCCATTAATCCTCCAGGAAAATAAAATGATATGCAAAACAGTTAAAAATAGGAACTGTTCCTGCAGCAACATTTCCAACATTCCTTTTTTTCCTTCCATACAGATGTACAATGACTTAAAATAAAGAGGACACCCCATATTATGGGTGGCTATGTTTTGCCATCATTTGTAATGTATTTTTCAGGTTCACGCCTTTAGAGTAGTGGTTAATCTGTGACTATCCCTGTCTGTTTGCCAAAACAGGGATAAATTAATTGCTAACTTAATCTTTTGTCTATTAAGACTTACCTGGTCTGCAATATGTGAAAGAAGAGAGAAAATACTAATCAAAAGAAAGGTAATTAGCAAGCACAGTTCAAATATCTGAGGAAACAAACAAAAACCCTACGCTAGTAAATCTCGCTATATAATTTTATGACAAGATGGGGAATCACCAATAACACTTTCAGTACTTGTACTAAATTACAGTTTCCACAATTCTTCGGGCAAGCCATGACAACTAAACTAGTACAGTATATGAATGCTATATGTTGACAATGTGCCTTTATCTGTGTTTTATTCCCCTAAGCAGCCTCAAAGACAAGATCTCAAGCTGAGCTACAGAAAAACAGAACAGGCTCTACTCAGGAACTATAACTAGGTAAGCAAATACCTAGTCAGCCAAAAATAATCGTATGTCACCATGTCAGCATCTTAACTGCAAAAGGAAGTGAATGCATATTCTGGGTGGAAGACAGCCAGGCAAGATTGGAACACATCCCTGATCTCCAATTTATATGCCATGCCAGTGACTATGGGGGCTGTGTGTGTTAATATAAAACTGTTACTAGTTTAACTGAGTTTATTTGATTCTGAGGATTAGATCTCGCATATCCTTCACCAGTTTAAATCTATGAGGTAGTCAACATCATAAATAACATATACAAGGACCTTTGTCTGCTTGCAAGGTCAAGCAGATTTTGTTTGTTTGTTTACCCTGGCTCTCCTATCTCTGAATGCAACATATCCATTTCACTCCACTTCTGATATAGAATCAGGCATCAATTACAAGGAAGTGCTTCCTCAAACTAAGATAACCACATGCATAGTAACAGCTTACATACATTCTAAAGTCTGTGCCAAGCCAGGAAATTGATTGTAATTGGTAGCCTGCCCAGGATCCAATCTGGGCAGGCTACCATGACCAGAGTTTTAGTCTTCCAAGCTTTTGGACTCATGCTGGAGCCCATGGTAATTCTGTACTGTTGTACTAGAAATAGTGTAGGGTCTCCTGCTTGGACTAACTGACCTGCAAGGACCCTTCAAATTCTGTTATTCTGTTATTCTGTTCTATTGGAACAGAAAAGCAGCCTGCTTTCTCCAGCCTATTTTTGTTCTGTTTACTTACCATCTGCTTGAATGCATTTTCAATGGCTCCCACTACTAAACTTTCACGGGAAACCACCTTTTCCATATGGAAGCGTGGCAAGGCATTGTTTGGGACCTCTTTGTCTTCTTCTGCCAGAGAAGTTTTGCTTGATTCTGTGAGAATTGTGCTGGGTCCCTTTTGCAGGCAAATTGGAGGAGCAGAGGAATCTTGTAGGATATCCACCAAATCTTGGAGTTGGTCACGAATATGAAAATGAAGCAGTTTGGATGCCATAATTGCAGCTCCACTTCCCGCATGTCCGTCAAACAAACCCCAGTAGTAAAAGTACAGACCTTTTCTGCCCTGCAGAGAGATTGGGAAGAATTATCCTGAAGTAATGCCAAAAGAAAGGAAACTCAAATTTTTAAAAAGTAAAACTGATGAAACTGCACAATGGTGAAATTCTGCAAGCTTTGCAGTTTGAAGCAACATTCAGCACCTTCTCAGCCAAGCGATCAATTTAACCAAACTGCCATCAGTTCAAGGATGTCCTAATTCCTGGACTTTATTTTACTGCAAAGAGAGAGGAAAGGGCAGAAAAGATGATGAAGTAGCAAGGTGATGAATTTTTTTGCCCCTGAGCAATGCAGTAGGTATCTTATTTACCCAATGTCTAAAGAGACCACGGGCATTATTATGCCTGCTTTAAAGGCCTTTAAAAAAGCTGATCTTTTAAAGTCCAGCTGCAATAGTTCCTGTGACTATGGTGAATGAGAAAGTTTATGGAACACACTGCTTCACAATTCCCCTTTATCAAGTAAGCAATGGTTGCCAATTCAGGTGAGATCTGTGAAGCAACAACTATTTTGTATGACCATTGCTATTAATCAGCAAGTGGGAATCAAACAGTTCCACTCTCAAGCCAGAATAAGTTCACATAATGTGGTAAACTATGATTTAACTATGGTTGAAACTATTAGCTGAGTAAAATCATTATGAAGCCATACCCTGATTTATTTATAAACTGTGTTCTGCAGGATCCAATCTGGGTCAGTCAATTACATTCTAACTGCAAAGCCAAAAACTGTCAGTTGTAAGTTGCAAAAATTGGGTTCATTCAACACAGTAAACCAAAATCAAACAAACTCCATTACAGATTGAAACCCAGCTGTGGAAGAAGCTCTGGTTAACCAGTTGCTCACCACTCACTTCTGACTCTCCAGAGATTCCCTTGTGGCCTGGGTTATTTCTCAGGGTATCTCTTTTTTCCACAAAGACGGCTTCACAACAGGCTTGATCCTCATTATGCTGGCTCTTACCAGCATTTATCACCCTGTTCAGGAAAGAAAGAAACAGACCATCATAGTGTGGATTTAAGGATAAGGGTTTGATTTGATTGGCCAGATCTATCTCAGATTCATCTTGCACAAAGAGGGACCATAAATGGGGACAAATGGTTCAATTGCTGCTGTTTTTAGCAAACAGAAGCAATTTGAGGAAGGACCTGGCATAGGGTGTTTTTTTTAACCTAAAAACCAGCCCTGTTGAGCTAGGTGGGTTCATTTTACCTTCGGTCAATGAATGGTTTCTGGTACCTGATTGACCAGCATAGGACCATGAGAAGTGATGCTCTAAAACTATTTCATCAAGCTTATTAACCTCACACTGCCTTCTTTTGTTATCCAAACAGAACTCCTGGTTTTAAGAGTTGTTCAAGCCCTTGGAGGCAACCATTTATTTCTGGTGAAAGAACTTGATAAAGGACCTCAAAGCCAGCAAATCCCCAAGCACAAAAATGCCAGACAAAATGAATTGAAACTTTCTGCCCACATAAGTTTCTTTTATCTTTGTTTTTCTTCAGCTTCGCAACTTCACATCATTGCAAAACACAGCTTGGCAGCAGGAAGTTGTAGAAACATAAAACAGGAAACATTGTCCGGGTAGGAATTTGTAACACTACAGTTTGCAAGGCACAAATAGTATATGGTATTATGGACGCAATTGGTATAGAACTCAGGAGAATTTCCAAACAGACACTTCCTCACCTCTCCCCACCCCCAAAGGATGATAGGAAAACTTCCAATATGCTTCCAAAAATTTTTTTTAAAAAGCATTAAGAAACTAAGAAGGTAAAATGTAACTATTACAAGTTACAGTCAGTTGCAAGGGGCATCAGTAAAAAGAAGATCCCTCAACAATCTACCGTACAAGCAAAACAACTTGAGAGGGCGAGATATTATAAATACCTCGGATGTATTCTGAGTGACAGATGGGATCATAGTATGGAAATAAAGAGCAAGGCTGAACAGGTGAGAGTAGCTTATTGAAAAATAAGTAACTAGCTTGCTGTCAGGATTTAAGATTGGAACTTTGTTCGCAGACTGTATGCTGTTATGTCTTGCCAGTTCTTTTGTAGGAGCTGAATCACAAACAGGATAAGAGAAGCCTTTTGGAATGTGGATTTATAGATTATAGAATTAGTGTGCAACCAAATGAAGCAGGCAATCCTCCAAAGCTTAGGCAAAGATAGGAAAAGTGTGAATACCAACATGAAAACAAACTAAGATCAGATGATACATAACGGGAAATATCAGCTCAATGAATTCTGCAAGGAAAGCTGCGAAGGAAATGTAGCACTGCATGATGACCCATATCCTGGTGGAAATATCTCTGCATGTGAGTTGGCCAAGTAAATATATTCTTCTTTCAGGTGGTAAAACTGAAGCTACAAATAGCATTGATAGTTTTCAGTAGAGGTGGCACTAAAGCAGAGATCTCCAAACTTGGCAACTTTAAGACTTGTGGACTTCAACTCCCAGAAGTTGAAATCCACAAGTCTTAAAATTGCCAAGTTTGGGGACCACTGCACTAAAGGAAGAACTAGAGGTTCTTTTTAACTCAGTGAATGGATTGGGAATCAAAGACTTACAGAGTTGAAAGTGACCATTTAGGTCAGGGGTGTCAAACGTGCAGACCGTGGTCTGGATCTGTCACCCGCTGGCCCTGTTTTAGCGAATGGGGGAAAAGTTGTGATACATCATGTGACAACCTGTTGTTGCGATTTTGACACCCCTGATTTAGGTCAATCTCAACAACCTTAACATATAGGGACTTCAACTCCCAGAATTCCCAAGTCTTCAAGTTGCTGAAATTGAGAAATACTGATTTAGGTCATCTACCCCAACTGCCTGCTCACTTGGATACAGACGTATCCAAGGAGAGACCATCATCTCTCTAGGCCAGGGGTCTGCAACCTGTGGCTCTAGAGCCACATGCGACTCTTTCGGCCCTCTGCTGCAGCTCCCTGTTGGCTGATCCCACCACTGGGTGGCCCCTCCCCTCCCCTCTCCGTCACTCCTCACCAGGCCTGAGAAGGTAAGGGTGATGGCAGGGATGGAGATTCGCTCCATATTCCAGAGAGGTAACTGGGTGGGAGTGAGTGATGTCGAGTCGGTCACGCCCACCCAGTCACACCAATTGTTAAATTATTGGCTCCCGGTGTTTTCTTTTCTGTGGGAAACAGGTCTAAATGGCTCTTTGAGTGTTTAAGGTTGCAGACCCCTGCTCTATGCACACGTTTTCACTGTCCAACCATTCTTACAGATAGAAAGCTTTTTCTAAGATTCAATCAGAATCTGCCTTTGTACTTTAAACCCATGATAGTATTCCACATTCTGGGAACAGGTCCTGAACATCTTCTATGCAGCATTCTTTGCCAAAATTCAAACAAAGCATACTATGCCTTGTTGCATCAATCTGGCCAATGGCACAGGATTTTTTTCTGTATAAATTACTGCATTAAACCGTGTAAAAAAAAATCTACA
The DNA here is from genome assembly GCF_049901735.1 of Notechis scutatus. Classification (NCBI taxonomy): domain Eukaryota; kingdom Metazoa; phylum Chordata; class Lepidosauria; order Squamata; family Elapidae; genus Notechis; species Notechis scutatus. Next base: position 40,422,007 of record NC_142011.1, on the reverse strand, counting down.
ATTTTAGCAATAATAACCCCAGTTTATGTTAATAAATTCTTCAAGAGGAAAGAGACTTCAGTTTATTGTTATTCATTAGTCTGTTAAAAACAAGAAATGAGAAAACCTGCTAACAAACAAACAAACAAACTTGCAGGAGTAGCAGGAAAACAGATAAGTGGATATTCTCCTAGGTCAAGGAAATTATATTTAGAAATGATATTATTATCTCAGGGCTGAGTTTTACCGGTAGTAACCTTCTTAAAACTAAGACAGCCTATCCTATTAAACAAAGGCAAGCTGAAGTCAGGACACACAGCATGAAGTCGTAAGAAAAATGAGATATTAAATAAACTGCAAGTAAAATGCCAATTACCATTTGCAAGTAAAATGGAGAAACAGACAAAAAGTAAAAATCTGTTTATGGTCATCTCAATATTTCTAACAGTACACAATATGAATTCAGCAGCCTTGATTAAAGTACACATGTTCACCATTTTCCTGGCAAGACTTTTGTGTCTTTACCAGCCAGATAACAGTTTCTCAAATTTCCCTGCCAAGAAAAGAAGCATTTGCTCACAAATTAGCTGATAAAAAATAGGACTCTTTCTCACAATAAAACATTAAATTTTCAGACACCCACACAAGGCACCCAATTGCCTTGAATGTCTATTTTTTAAAAAGTAATTTGCTATTTTTGGATCCTCTGTATGTTTGTAGCTTAGCTCCCAACTGCCAGGCCCAGGAACCACCAGAACAGACGGAAGGCCACATTGAAGGTTAGGTGTGTCCAGAGGGCATGGGCAAAAGTTTAGATGGTGGCAGCAACTGGACGATGGAAACTCCACCATTTTTGTGTGTCATGACTGCCAATGTGCCTTTTTTTTTTAACCATATCCTGCAGACATCTGTGATGGAGATGACAATGAAGACAAATGCCTTCTCTGTTTATTTATTTTTTTTAATTCAACAATAATACCCCAGGGGATGCTTAAATTTTGTTCACATACATTGATATAAGGAGGACAGAAATAGGGAAGTATTGCAAGAAAATATTTTTTTCTCTTAACATATTCCATGAGAATTCTGAAATAATACAGTGTAGAAGAAAACCTTAGCTACGTACAGTATACATAACACACTAAACCACTGTTTGCATAATCATGCAACTAAACCCAATTAACCAGGTTTATTTATTTATTGCATTTATATCTCACTAGAATCAAGTTGAGTTTTGGTGGGTTCAAAGAACATAACAACCCATTAACAAAAAATTATGGCCTAGTGTGTTGTGTAAACCTAGTCACTCTCAGAAAACTCAGCTGTGTTGGTCTCACCCATTTACTCAAGCAATTTACGTTTACATTTTGGCTGTCTCACTGCTTTATAGGAAATGCATAAAAGTTGGGCTATTGGTAAACTATAAAGTCTAAGAGTCTTTTTTAAAGAAAAACACCCAATTGCTGAAGCTCTCTGGGTAGTTTACAATATTAATTTTTCACCTAAGATAACTCTTTAAAACTGCAAGAATATCCTAAGGGTGTAACACTGTAAGTGTCATTACCAGATAAATAGTAGACTGTTAGCATTTTCTGTATCTAATGTATCTGTCTGGATTTTTTGGAGCCTACCTCTGACAGCACCAGCATTCTTCCTAGCAAATGTGGATCGGCTCAGTGGCTATGTTTGGAATACTTTCAAGCACAACTACATTTTCTTCAATGTAGTGTACAATCCTCCCTTTATGGTTATGCATATATGTATTGCCAGCGATCCTGAAAATTGGGCAAAACACGGCTAACTTAACTGCATATATTATGCAACAGAGACAGCACGTAGATGTAGTAATCGCCGCTTCTTCTTTAACGAGCAGTAGAAAGAAACCAACGATTTGGACTCTCCATATTATTTTCCCATATAAATTCCCTTGCATCATCTACAGCTGCGTAAGGTGAGAAAAGGGCTTGAGGAGATCCGATTGGTTGGCTACCCTTAGGAGCTCATCCACCTAACGGCGCGGTTTAACACCCGGCCCTTGCCCTCGGAGACCAACGATGTACTAGCTTGCTTAAAAGAGAAATCTCGTAGCAGCTCCGGAGCGGTCCGCATGAATGAATCGGGACCCAACGGGCCCGAAGCAGTGGCTGGAAAACGAACGTCACCCACACAGCTACTTTGCTCTTTCTAGCCCTATATAAATAGGGAAGCGAAATCTTCCCTCTTTTAAGCATAGGTTAAAGTTACAGGCTTAACTCTCCCTCGATGTCGGGCATAAAATTAAAACCTCCGCCGAATCCCCTATACTAGGGTTCGGCCATTCACGCGGGGCAAACAAATTGTCTTGGGATCTGCCGCAGAGAAACGGGCAAACTGGAGCAGGTCGTGACTTAAATCGGTCGCTTATTTTCCCCGTCCCCACCCCATCTTTCCTTAACTCTAATTCGAAAAACACTAAGAACAGGCTCGCTGCTAAGACTGTTGAGTGCACTCTGTGCATGCTCTGAGGCACCGTTTTGTCACCTGCTTTCCTTGCACCGGGCCTAAGCCCTCCACCCCTGCGCCTCCACTCTGGGAAGGCAGTGTCTCCCCCCCCCTCCGCCCGCCAAAGGCGCTTGAGGGGCTCCCTCCCTCCTCCGCCGCCCGCTCTTTGTCGCCTACTCGGCGTAGCCGGTGCTCCAGGGCAGGCGACGGCGACTCTCGCGGGGGCTCTGGACGGTTCTGCCCGTGTGGTCGTCGGCCAGCAGAAGCTCCTCTGGCGTGAGCTGCAGAAAAGACGGCCTCGAGAAGCTGCCGCGGGGCCCCTCACGATAGGAGCTGCTCGTGGTGGTAGCGGAGGTGGTGGTGGTAGTGGCGGCGCTAACGCTGGGCCCGGCAGCCTCGGACAGAATAGGCGGGGACGACGCGGTTGAGGCGCTGGCAGCGGGCGAGGCGTGTTGCGGACTGCGGGGGCTTCCTCCGCCTCCCAGACCCCCGACTAGTTGCGCCACCGCTGAGCGAACTCTGCCCAACATGCTGCCGCTCTTGCTGCTGCGGCCGCCGCCGGGCGCCTTGGGCTCCGAGCGGCCAGAGAAGGAGGCGCGCTGGCGGGCTGTGCTCCCTCCTCCTCCTCCTCCTGGGCTCGGGCTGAACTCAGGCGCGTCAGGGAATCTCCGAGAGCCTCCTCCCAACCGCGTCCTCTTCGACGCACCGCGAGCCTCAGGCGCCTTCGGAACCTCCTCCCCAGCTCCCCGGAGGTTTCTCTTCCCACCGAAGCGCTTTAGGGACCGCGGAGGCGCTCCTTTCCTTGGGGAGTCTTTGTGTTATGCCTGGGGGGGGGCTCGCCTCCCGTTGCTGAGGAGTGTCTTGAAAGCTTCCTGTAGGCCTAGTGGTCAGGTTCAGATGTGGGATTCAGCAGGTTCTGACTAGTTCTGGAGAAATTTTGAGTAGTTCGGAGAACTGGCAAATACCACCTCTGACTGGCCCCCGCCTCCATCTATTCTCTGCCTCCTGAGTCCCAGCTGATTGGATGGGCCTTCTTTTGTTGCCCTGCACAGGAGAAAGGATCTGGAAAGCAGGTTAGTGGGGTGGGGAGGGTCTAGGATTTTGCAGTATCCTTCCCCAAGGAGTGGGGTGGGAATGGAGATTTTGCAGTATCCTTCCCCTGCCATGCCCACCAAGCCACATCCCTCCCACCAAGCAACGCTCACAGAACCTGTAGTAAAAAAAATTGAATCCCACCACTGGTCAGGTTGTCTTCTAATCTTTCCCGCATCTTACAATTGTTCTTGACAACCACAGCAATGATTTACTTGTTTTACTTCCCAGTGACAACTCTGATTTCTTGGTGGTCTCCCATCCTAGTAGCAGCCAATCTGATCTTGCTTAATTATTTGATGCCAGTCAAATCCGGCTACACACTGGATGGCTTTGTGATCCTCCCTCCACATTAAATATACTGGGGCTTAAGGTACTTAGGGCTCTAAGCCAGTTGTTCTCAACCTCGGCCACTTTAAGCAGGCTGGGGATTTCTGAGAGTTAAAGTCCACACAGCTTAAAATGTCTGAGGATGAGAAGCACTGCTCTTCAGGAGCACCCGCACTTTAGGATTTTCACCATATTGGTCCTACAGCTCTGGCTGTGTAACACACCTTGTTCACTTTAGGAAGGTATGCAGCTTTAGAAATAGGCTGTCATTCCTAATATCCCATTGTTTTCTAAATACGTTCCTGTTATTTTAAATGATTTTACTGTTCCAGGGGGGGGAAAAACATCTTCAGGTAAGAAAAAAAGTTAAAAAGCTTAAAGGGCTGGTGGAGTGAGCTAAATTAAGGGCTTGGAGCTATTCCCCACCACTATCTACTTCCATCACCTGACTTCAGGCTTTTACTTTTTAAATCAGGTCTTCATATACAAATCTTAAGTCACCAAGCAATATTCAATTAAAAGCAATATTCAGTCAAGGCTTATTGATATGTTCAACCCCCAAACAGGTGACATTCTGGATTTCAGAAAATTTTGTGCTCTTTTCAGAGACCTATTTTATCACGTGGTGAAAGAAAGTGTAGGTAGACAGTTTGCTTAAAGAACTACATGATCCTGGGAAGATGCAGGCCATGTGGACCCAGCTTTTTAGCTTAGCATGTTCTACTGACGTTGTCATGTGTGTTTAGATCTCAAGCCAGATCCTCAAACAAATGCCCCATTTCCCCAAATGTTTCCATTCAATATTTCATAGCCAGAATTTCCTGTAACATCTCAACTTCTCTGATACAGACCTTCAATTCATAGGCACTTTTGCCAATAAAAACAATGCTTGATGCTAGTATTTATTTCTCAGCCTGCCATATCAATGATTTTTTTATATTCAAACAAAATTGATGTAGACAGGAAGCTTGGCAGCCAACCAAGTGCTCTTAACAACCATATGGCCTGCTCCAGGCCTAAATACATCACTCCACTATAGCCTTATGTTTGGTTTCTACAGGTAGTTCTTGTCTTACAACACAGTTGACCCCAAAATTTCTGTTGCTAAGTTAAGCGAGTTTGGCCCCATTTTATAACCTTTCTTGCCATAGTTGTTAAGTTGTTAAGTTAGTAATATTAAAGTTAGTAATATTAAAGTGAGTCTGGCTTTTCCATTGACTTTGCTTGTAAGAAGGTCACAAAAGGTGATCACATGAGCCCAGGACATGCAATTGTCATAAATATGGGCCAGTGTGCTGACCCAGGGTGGGATACAAAACAAACACAGTCACAGAAAACAGGTGAAGCCCCTTTTATTCCTTCAGTTTGCTTCCAAGCTCCGAATATCTTTGATGGAAGACAAAAAAAACTCCCATACAAACAGTTACACAAAGAAGGAAAACAACAACACAAACCAGGCAAGATAAGGGCTGGAGGATGTCCATAGATAACACACACTGGGAAGGACCCCAAACTCAGAGAGGAACTATAAACTAGAAATATTTACACGCTTTGTTTCCAGCGTTCACCAGTATGCAGGTCCAAATTCTTATTCAGTTGTCACAGCTGCAGCCCATGAAGAGGATCAAGGCCCTCTCCTCCCACGTAGACCACATGCCCTAGGATGGATAGGGGATGGGCCTGGGTCCTCCTCTGACTGCTCAGCCGGCCTCTGCCCTTCCCCAGCCTCCGGAGCCACACTTCCACTCCTTGTCAGCTGTTCCTCCTCTCCCTCAGAGTCAGTCTCCGCCAGGGGCATGACAGACAGTTGTCAAGATCTGAATTTTAATCATGTGACAATGCTGCAAAGATTATAACTGTGAAAAACAGATATAAGTCACTTTTTTCAGTGCCATTGACTTTGGTCAGAGTGGTGCAGTGGAGCTCTCGCCCCACAATCAGGAGGCTGTGAGTTCAATCCTAGGTAGAGGCAGATATTTCTCTCTCTGGGCACAATGAGACTATATCTGCTGAACAAAACTCTGCATTGGCAATAGGAAGGGCATCTGGCCAGTAAACACTCTGCTAGCTCCATTCAGTTGTCCAGATTCCACCCTGCAAGGGATTATGGGGTTGTTAAAAGAAGACGATTGTGACTTTGGACACTAAATGAATGGTTGTAGGTCTAAGACTACCTGTACTGGGGATTCATGTATGAGGGATCTGAATTTTGGCTTTTATGTGGCTGGTCCTTTGCTGGGATTTTTCTTTGTTAGCTTGGTTGTATCTCTGAGACCAAGGATAATCATGTTTCTTGCATGAATCAGGAAGGAGTCCTTGGGGAACTTAAGGATTAGGCTTAGAAGTATATTTGATTGATCTCAACCATTTTTTGTATAGAGGCTTCTTCAACAGGAAGCTATGGATCTTGTTCAACACCATTTACCCAAACAAGTGCTCAACAGCCCAAAGTGGCAATGGAGCCTGCCTGATAGCTTGTAACCTTAACAGAACCATTCCTAAAAGTATCAGTCTCTCTTTTGGCCCTACAACTTTTCCCACATATTATTCCCAAGAGTGAAAGATGTTTAAACTTCTGTACTGATAATTATGCATAAATTCTGCATTATGTCTCCTTATCCCAATATGACCCAACAGTAACTTCACAGTGTGTATAATCTGCTGTGTTTTGCCACCTTTATGTAAGAGACAAAGTCAGAGGACAAGTACTTTGTGTGATCCAAGGTGTGTAATGGGGGTGCTGGGAGGTGTAGGTTTTTTCCTTATTCTCTGGTCACAAGCCAGGCTTAATTGCAGCCTTGTTTCTGCCAGCATTTGCCCACTTAATAAGCAATTCGTTTCCAAGTGTCTTCGTGCCTGTTACCTCTCTTTTTCAATCTTCACTTCTCTAGTCTTCCAGCCTAATAGAAAAAATAGACCTCCCCTATTTCACCTGTGGAAACAGTAGGGATACATTTGGGTTAATCTACTTTATCTGAAGTGTCTGTCTATCTTGAGATGCAGAAACCCTACTTTTCCTTCTTGTTATTGTCTGGGAAACAGCGAGGGCTTAGTTTCTATTTCTTAGTTCCAATCATTTCCTTTCTCTTCCAGGTCAAGTATCTATTCAGTTTCACTTCAGGGCCCAGCTAATTGCACAATCATAGCAGCATCTGTCTCTTCTCCCTCGGGGACCATTTGCTGTCTTAGTGTCTTTCCATATGCTTCTTTATTTCACACGGCAGGAAAAAAAAACCTTGATTCAAATGTTGAATTGTCAAATTTAAATGTTGGTTAAATTTAAATGTATGTAATTTCCATATTTTATATAATTTATGCAGTGACACAATTGAAGTTTTTACTTCACCAGTTTGCATCATTTGCATAATGTAAATTGCTGTTTATATCAACTGTATTTACTGCATTATGGAAAGGTCACAAATTCATGCAAATAACATCAGTTATCCAGGCAGACTTTGAAACAATGGACTTGTTATTTTGCAGATGGGGAGTGAGTATAGAGTTGTTCCATTGCCTTGAAATCTATTAAATGTTGACATCTGTTATGTCAACATAACAAGCAATCATTAAGTGGATGCCTGCTAAATTAAGATTTTTCTGTTTTTAAACTTGGATGATGGATGGATGAGAAGGGAAGGAAGCCACTTAGGGAAGTCTAGTGAAATCCTGAAGTCCGCCCCCCCCCTCCCATTTTACCATGAATGTTTTCCCTGCTGGCTGGTATCATGCTGAAAGAAGATGCAGCAAAGACAGTGCAGAAGGCCCATCATCTTGCACATAATTACTTGCATAGCCACAAATTAAGAGGACTAAGTTCACAACAGAATCAGAAATTGAAAGATAAAATATTATTAATGGTGAGAAGAATTATGCTGGTCTGATTTTGTGCTAACTCAAGGATGGCTGAATAATATTTTATCTTAACAGTGGAAAAGACCGGAGGCTGGATAATCAGCAGTCAGAAACGCTTTAGTGGATCCTGCACTACGCAGAAGATTGGACTAGATGATCTCTAAGGTATATTCCCAATCAGTTGACTCATTGACACAGAACACACAACTGAGTAAAGAAAAGAGTCCAAGCTGCCACAGTTAGTTGCTGTGGGGTTTTTTTTTTTAAAAAAAAAGAACAGAAGAGGTATCAAGAAGATAATTAGAGGAGAAAGAATTAAGAATAACATGCATAGAAAGGACCTACAAAGTTGCTCGGTGAAATACTGACGGTCAAGATTCCAGCTATTTCATTTTGTTGCTGCCTCTTCTATGTGTTGAAGAAGTCAAAGAAGGTTTTTGGTGCCAAGGAATCCTTCCCTGCCCTTTTTTCTCCCTCATAGTTTTGCAACCATGAACTTCTCCCAGATCTGCTGACATCTTTCTATCTTTTCTGTGTGTGGTACATTTTAGCTGGAGTAAGCAAAAGTAGTACTTAGAGCTTGAACATCAAATGGAGGGAATGATTCCAAGTCACAGAGATGGGATCTGAAAGAGTAAGGCCATAAGGGTTTCACAGATGAAGGCAGCTGGGCTTGAGAAATGAGCCAAACGAGTTTTTGTTCAGGGGCACCAAGAGGCTCCCAGAAGGAGCACTGATGCCAAGCAAAGGCCACTGCTTGCCTGAGGGATGCCCCATGCAGTGGGAAAAGACCCGAACACACCTAGACCTACATACCTGTACCCGTGAAAATCTACGAATATATATATGTGTGCGTTTTTTATTTTCGCGGGTACTTACATGTATGGCATTCAGCTTTGTTGGTATTTTCCCACGTCATTGTAGTTGTTCTTTTAAAGTTGTAGCACGTTTCAGCAGAATCTCATCTGCAGATGAGATTCTGCTGAAACGCTGTTACAACTTTAAAAGAACAACTACAATGACGTGGGAAAATACCCAAACAAAGCCGAATGCCATCGTGGGTATTGTATGTGGATCTTTGGTAATTTGGGTTTTCTCCTGCGTAAGATTGGAAGTATCTAGCAGCGGTTCGATGAAGTCTCATTCATCATCTTCAGGCTTCTGTCTTCAGCTCTGTGCTTCTCAGAGAAGCACAGAGCTGAAGACAGAAGCCTGAAGATGATGAATGAGACTTCATCGAACCATTGCCTAGATACTTCCAATCTTACGCGGGAGAAAACCCGAATAACCAAAGATCGATCTATCTATCTATCTATCTATCTATCTATCTATGTATCTATGTATGTATGTAGTACGGTTTTATTCATATAAATAATTCCATGTCAAGGGCAACTGCAGGGTGTGGTTAAAATAGTTGAAGTGCTGGTCACAATAGTGCAAAGGTTTAATTGCATCATTATAGCAACCTTCTTTGACTTCTTCAACCATGCCCTGCAGATGCCCCTTCTCCATGAAAAGAGGAGGAAGATGTGCTTATAAAGGAGACTATTAACTTGATGGCCAATAAATAACCTCAATCCTCTTGGAATTGACTTACCTTCTTGTGGCTTCCTGAATCTTCCTCCACTGCAACTCACAGAATTGATAATTAGCAGACTAATAGGCTTACTGCTGGAAAATTATGGAAATTGTGGTTGTTCACATTTGGAATGCACCACATTAAAAGAGGCAATTGTAATTTTTTTGTTAAATTTGTTTTGCTTATTTGTTTTCATTATCAACACCCACACACATTTTATGTCTTTATAATAACTTTATATAATTGAAATCCACAAGTCTTAAAGTTGCCAAGGTTGGAGACCCCTGTCCTAGGGGAGGGAACCTAAAAACTTGTTTTTCAAAAAAACCTTACACAATTATTTACTTTGTGCCTAAGCCACTTGGGAAGGACATTTATTCTGAAAGTCCATTCAAAAATATCATCATAAATAAATAAGGTCAGTTCAAAATTATTGTAATAAATAAAAGTACACTTATTTATTTATAATGAAATCCTCATTTTGATCATAAAACAATATTTACCACAATAAGGAATGGAAAGAAACTATAATAGCAAGAATGTCGTTTTCTTTCTCAAGATTGCCAACCAATTTGAGTTATTGCCCTTTAGTCACGCTGGCAATGTATTGTTCAATCAATCGAGAATACGAAGGTTGTATACAGATCATAATAAACACTTCATTGGCAGTGCAGACCAGGAAGATGATATATATTTTGTTTCCCAGGAAGCTATGAGCCTTCAGCATTTTGCACTGCTCACGTCCTTGCTGTACTTTCCCAGAACAGAATGAGCTCAACTGACACCTTTCTTGGCTTGAAAATGTGCAAAATGTCCAAAGGAAGATGGCTACTCAGGGTAATAGGAGAAGACTGGTGGTATGTTTTCCAGCCAGATGAATTCCATGCTAGGAATCTTTAGGCAAGGTACTAAAAATTGTCTATATAGCAATACCATTGTGAGAGTATACTTGAAAAGTTTTGTACACCTGAGGTCAAAAAGAAGCAGAAAAGATCAGCCAAATTATTATGAGGCTGTAGAATTTGGGGTTTTCTCTCTTAAAAAGAAGACAGAAAAGCCAGAAATACTGCAAATTTAATATGCAAAGAGGATTTGATCTGCCATTCAGCAATACTGTAACTAACTGCTGGAACTTCCTTTTTTTGTTTTCTTTCACTGCTGAGGTTTCCCATTAAAGGTTCAGCTTTCTCATAGCAAGTTCTTTAAATACCATTGATATAATTGCCATTTAGTGTAATATTTTTAAGGTCAGCAGAAACTCTTAGAAGAACACTTGGATACCACCAAAGATTGGGGATAATATGCAATTCTGCAATGCAAGCAACTCTGCATAGAAATAATGATATAGAAAATCAAGCTACTAGATTTAGACTGCAAAAATCAAGAAAACTACTAGATAGCACCAGAGACACACAGAAATCAACTAGTTTTCAAACTTCAGGGTTCTAGGTGTGACTGAAAAAAAATGGGTGGATGTTATTGTTACAGTTTTTCATCCATTATCTCTTTCAAATAAATGTTTCATTGCAACACCAAATACATGCTTGATATACATTTTACAGATCCAAAATATCTTCATGCTCAATATGTGCATTCCATGATATACTTTCTAATGGGAAAAATCACCTTTTCAATACTGCCAAAAGGAGTAATAATTCTATAGCAATTAGTTCAACAAGTTGTCCAGATATTTGCAGGCCAGATCTGGTAGCCCTGATAGAAAAATTGTGCACTAATTGTTTTCATCCAATGTAAACCAACACATAGTTAAGTTTGGATTTTCAATTAAACTCATGTTGTCCACATTTTATAAGGGCAGAATAACTCTTATGTCAAGAATTGTACCTTTGATTCATACCCAAAGTGAGTCTTTTGTAACAGCTAATGGATTATCTCACTGTATCTTTTTGAATACAAGATTCACAAAGAAATCTGAGTTAATCTTCAAGGAAATGCAAGATGAATTCATAGAAAGTTAAACTTATAATGTATTATTAGTTGATGTGGTGTGTTGTATGAACCAAACTAAGAGTAATTTATCTATTGCATCATGGATAAGCAAATCACAGCTTAATATATAGAAAAGGCTCTGTTTGGGTAAAATTTGTTTCCCCCCCATCAAGAGTTGATTTGTGTCTACATGCTTAGCAAAGTAGAATTCCTAGTGATGAACACTCTCTTCTAGTCATTTGTCAAAACATTATTTTTTAAAACAACTTTGTATTTGAGACTTGTGGGAAGCTTTAGGTTTCCATGACAATGCTGAGCGCAGCAGAGATAACTGCTGCATTAGCATATTTAAAGGTATGGTTTGTGGTGAAGAGTCAAGGCTGAATTTTATTGGTATAGTTTTTCATTTTATAGCTCTTTCAAATAAATGTTTTATTGCAGTACCAAAATGTACGCTTGGTATATATTTAGAGGCCCGGAATATCTTCATACACTCTCTGATCTGCTTCTTGATGGGAAAAATAACTTTTTCACTACTGCCAAAGGGCTAATAATTCCACAGCAATTATTTCTAAGTAGTGATGGCACTATTTTTCTTCAGTGCTGTTCATTGCTGCAGCTGCTTTAGGGAGTCAAACCATTAAAGTTAGTGTGATTCTTAAAAAAGCTGCATCTTTTTTCAGGCTTAGGTGGAAGCTTGGAAAAGAGACTGCTGTGATGAATAACAGTGTGGTGCCGTGCTTGCAGAAGGTCAGAAACATTTCTTCTGCTTCATTTTCAAAGGATGAAATTATTCTGAATCATTTTCAAATAAAGTGGGACAGCTGCATAATGCTTGTTTGATGAGGATAGACCTGCCCATCAACAGCCCTGCATGCATTTCCCTCTTGCCGGAATATCTCTGAAAGGCAGGAAGGTGGTGGGGGTGTGGAATCAGGTTTTTAAAGAATAGCACAGAAACTGGTTTGGGGAGACTTTGCTGCACATTATTGCTGTTTTGCTATTGGTATTGTGTTAGGGTTGAATATGTATTGAGCACGTAACTTCTGTGGCTGAGTGGGAGTTATATAAGATGACATGATGGGTCAAGATTTGAATGTGGCATTTACTCTTTGACAGGTAACTCTGCTCTTTTCCATACTACTGAGTTAAAGTGCCATCCACTTTGAGTTGACTGGAAATTCATGCCAACATAAAATAAATTCTCCCCATTGCAGATCCTTGTGCTACCTCCATTGCCTCTGATGGGGCTTGCAATTGATTGATGATGTCCTGATTATACATATACTGAGCATGTTCAGCAAGACATTTCCTGAAACCTCTTGGCTTTGTTGCCTTCTTACTATCTGAATATCACCAGCTGGCAAGAAATTATCTACCAGTCAGGAGACAGATGTGTTAATAGGATTGGGAAGGTGGTATGTTCTGATAGGTGGTCAAACCCCCTCTCTTCTTTTACTGTACATTTTAAGGCAGGAAAAGGTACAAGTAAACCTCCAATTCCATGTAGAAAACTGGCATGGTCCCCTCCAATCCCACAAGCAATCATTTAGTGGTTGGATAATAAGTTCCTGTACAAGGTAGTCATCAGCACATCTGCCCGGCAAAAATGGTGGCATAAGAGAGTGCGTGAGAACTAAAGAAGAGGGGTGTACATCAGTCTGAAATGGCTAATGCACACCGCCCTCTATAGATAACCTGACTGTGCCACAGACAGAATAGTTAGTCAAGGGTGTCACATTTTATATTTTATATTTATTTTTTAATCTTGCCTTTTTAATTTTTATAAATCACTCAGGTAGTTTTTATAAATCACTTCAAGCTTCAAGGAGAAAAGACAACTTTGACATCTCAACTAGGGACAACTTAACAGCTGAGACACTCTTGGGATGGAGTTGAGGACATGGTGGAGACAACGTCATGGAGACAGGGTGGAAAATACAGATTACTAGAGGTGGTCTTTCAATAGTCAGATGCAAGCCATGGATACAATCACTCTGTTAATTAGATTTTTTACATCATTTGAAGCATTCCTTAAAAGTGCCCTGGCGTGAAGTTTCTTCAACCACTTAAAATACACTGCTAAAAAAAATAAAGGGAACACAAAAATAAGACATCCTAGATCTGAATGAATGAAATATTCTTATTAAATACTTTGTTCATTACATAGTTGAATGTGCTGACAACAAAATCACACAAAAATTATCAGTGGAAATCAAACTTAGCAACCCATGGAGGTCTGGATTTGGAGTTACACTCAAAATTAAAGTGGAAAAAAAACACTACAGGCTGATCCAACTTTGATGTAATATCCTTAAAACAAGTCAAAATGAGGCTCAGTAGTGTGTGTGGCCTCCACGTGCCTGTATGACCTCCCTACAATGCCTGGGCATGCTCCTGATGAGGTGGCGGATGGTTTCCTGAGGGATCTCCTCCCACATCTGGACTAAAGCATCCCCCAACTCCTGGACAGTCTGTGGTGCAACATGGCATTGGTGGATGGAGCGAGACATGATGTCCCAGATGTGCTCAATTGGATTCTGGTCTGGGGAATGGGCGGGCCAGTCCATAGCATCAATGCCTTCATCTTGCAGGAACTGCTGACACACTCCAGCCACATGAGGTCTAGCATTAGGAAGAACCCAGGGCCAACTGCACCAGCATATGGTCTCACAAGGGGTCTGAGTATCTCATCTCAGTACCTAATGGCAGTCAGGCTACCTCTGGCGAGCACATGGAGGGCTGTACACCCCCCTAAAGAAATGCCATCCCACACTATTAATGACCCACTGCCAAACCGGTCGTGCTGGAGGATGTTGCAGGCAGCAGAACATTCTTCACGGCATATCCAGACCCTGTCATGTCTGTCACATGTACTCAGTGTGAACCTGCTTTCACCTGTGAAGAGCACAGGGCGCCAGTTGTGAATTTGCCAATCTTGGTGTTCTCTGGCAAATGCCAAATGTCCTGCATGGTATTGGGCTGTAAGCACAACCCCCACCTGTAGATATCAGGCCCTCATAACACCCTCATGGAGTTTGTTTCTGACCGTTTGAGCAGCCACATGCACATTTGTGGCCTGCTGGAGGTCATTTTGCAGGGCTCTGGCAGTGCTCCTCCTGTCCCTCCTTGCACAATGGAGGTAGCGGTCCTGATGCTGGGTTGTTGCCCTCCTACGGCCTCCTCCATGTCTCCTGATGTACTGGCCTGTCTCCTGGTAGCCCCTCCATGCTCTGGACACTACGCTGACAGACACAGCAAACCTTTTTGCCACAGCTCACATTGATGTGCCATCCTGGATGAGCTGCACTACCTGAGCCACTTGTGTGGGTTGTAGACTCCATCTCATGCTACCACTAGAGTGAAAGCACTGCCAGCATTCAAAAGTGACCAAACCATCAGCCAGGAAGCATAGGAACTGAGAAGTGGTCTGTGGTCACCACCTGCAGAACCACTCCTTTATTGGGGATGTCTTGCTAACTGCCTATGCTTTCCACCTATTCCACCTGTTGTCTATTCTATTTGTACAACAGCATGTGAAATTGATTGTCAATCAGTGTTGGTACCTAAGTGGACAGTCTGATTTCACAGAAGTGTGATTGACTTGGAGTTACATTGTGTTGTTTAAGTGTTCCCTTTATTTTTTTTGAGCAGTGTAGTTTCCTCATATACTTAAAATCCCCTTGCTAAAAGTCTCTGTGCATGCTTCTTTTGTTACTAATTCAACTGAGCATAGAAAGGATGGGGAGAGAAGGATGTACGAATGACTGTTCATGTTTGATGTGGCCAAGACTGCTTTTTCTTTAGGCACTAAAAGAGTTAAATCTGTGGTAGTCCAAATAGTTCTTTCTCTATTCTCCAAGTGAATGGTATAATGCGCATATCTCCTGGTTCTTGGAAGAACTAGTAGAGTCAAAATGAAAGCTATGCTATTTCCTTGCACTTAAACTGCTGAGGTAAAAGTTCAAAAGTTAGCAATCTTGTTGCTGTCATTTTACCAATTTCCTTTAAAACAGAGGGTGCTTCCCCGTGAAAACTCCCATTATTACCACAGGTAGCCATTCCACCCTTAATATATATTTCTCCTGGAAAGAAAAATGGAACAAATCACAGGTAATTTACAAGTGGAAGATGATGATATCTGACCATCTTGTAAAATTATCAGAAAAAAATCCAGCAACTTCAAAACAAATGCCTCATCTGGAAAGACCTGGTAGCTGAATGCACACAGTGCAATAAGCTTTATATTCAAATAAATGCAATATAATTTCTGTATTCATAACATGCTATATCCAAACCAATCAAGCACATTAGGGCTTAATATGATAGCCTGACTCACATAATCTAAGAAATGGTTGGGTTCCAGTGACACACTGTGTAAGAAATTACCCAATTGCTTTTAGCCTAGACTAGCATATTGTGCAAAATACAGCCAGTACAAGAGACGCTACAATTAACATTTTTCTGCAAAGGAAGACTTTTACTTCCAGTCTTGCTATATGCCACCACCTAGTGGCCAGAAGTGTGCTTCTCTGTTACCTGATTTTCCCCCCTTGCTTAAATCCAGATTATGGAGGAGAGAATCTAATCTAAGGTAATTTCATACATAAAGAAGACTTAGCTGTTTTCTTTTAAAATTATTGCCTCCATCTACATGTTACTTTTTAAAAACCATTTAAGAGGATCTGTGATAATCCAACACAGTTCCCCCATATTATGTCCACTTTCTAGTTAAGACCTAATAAATTGTGCGTTTGATTTTTACATTAAAGGCAAACTGTTACAAGTTTTATCATGGAAATAAGCAGATTTTCAGTAATGTTCTAATCAAGAACTAACATGGTGGGATTATTACTATCCTTATTTTAAAAAAACAAAATTGTGTCATTATAAAGCTTGGGATGCAAATAGAACCAATTATTGGCTAAAAAAGTTTGAAGTGCTTGACAGGGGCATTAATGGGGTGTGCATTAAAAAAACTCATTGATAAAGCTGCCTTGAAATGCTGTTTTCAGAAACATTGTAGGGAGGGATGTCATAATAGCCAAAATTAGGAGCCGCCTTAGTGCCTTTTCAAACATAACCTGTTATATTAAAAGGCATGCCTTTTACCAAACTTTATCAGCATATAAGCCTTTTAATAATGTGTATTAGACTGAAAAATATGCCAAAAGACTCCAGATTTTCTCTGAAGAATGTGTGGGTACTACCAAAATTGGCTGTGCTGTCCCAGTCAGTCTATGGGAATTGGATAGTTACGTAGGAATTGTGAGCTGTCCCCTTAAGGGAATGCATCATGGTAAACGTAGTTAAAAGATATTCTGGGAAATGTAGTTCGTGTCATGTGGCCACATCTGTAATCCTGATTGGTCACTGTTTTGACCCTCGATGGGTTGGGGGAGTTTTCCTCACTTTTGCCTGAACTCTCTAACTCATGGCAGTTGCTTTCTATCGCTACGAGATGGGTTAGGAGATAACCATCTTTTACTACAAGGCAGATATGCAAAGGATTGGTCATTAAAGAACTTCATCACAAATGTGAGTTATGAGGATACCTGATGAACCAATAAATGTACTTTGTTATGGATGTCTTGTTGAGTTATCTATCTGCATCTGCACAACTTAAAAATCCACTACTGTGCAGAAGACAGAAAATTGGCTTATCCATTTTGCTTAGGAAAATTGATCAGATAATGACAGGAAAAATTAAACTGTATCTATTTGAGATAGGGACATGGTAGGTCAGTGTCTAAGACGCTGAGCCTGTCGATCAGAAAGGTCGGCAGTTCGGCAGTTCAAATCCCTAGCACCACGCTCCTGTTACATGTCCCAGTTCGAACCTAGCAGTTCGAAAGCATGTAAAAATGCAAGTAGAAAAATAGGGACCACTTTGGTGGGAAGGTAACAGCATTCCATGCACCTTCAGCCATGGAGACGTCTTTGGACAGTGCTGGCTCTTCAACTTTGTAACAGAGATGAGCACTGCCCCCTAGAGCCAGAAATGACTAGCACGCGTGTGCGAGGAAAACCTTTATCTTTACCAATTTGAAAGTAGATGAATATTTTTCCCATATATTAGCTTGAAATTATTGATTAATAATTTCTCTTGGAGCTGAGCAGCCCAACATCCAGCCATTTCTAGTATTTCATACAGTTCTTTCCTACTGGGTAGAGTGGGTCACCGATTCCTCACATTCACACAAATAATGTAGGCAGATCTTCCCAGGTGCATTTAGTCTGTGGAGAGGTATGCAGAATGGCACATACCAATCCATAAAAAGTAAGAAGCATCAGCTTCTAATTAGCAAAATATTATCTGGATAATCCTTGAAATAAGTATTTAACAGGTCCATTTCCAAATCTCTTACAAACCTTCCAACCTTTCTGAAAGCAGTAAGTTAAAGGACCCATTATGTTCAATTTTTCCTTTTTATGTTCTCTTTCTGTAGATAGCTAGATAGTTATCATGTTATTTTGGTCAATGGCAGAACATTCTGTAGATCTCTATTTCCCCTGCATTTAATAGCTGTTTTAGCAATTTGCTGTCACCCACTGCAAGTGACTAAAGAGGAAAAATTCTTAGCAAGGAAGGTGATTCATGGTCCTTGAAGGTAAGAAAGGATGAATAAAGGAAAAAAAGATCTCTCTATCTAGGAGAATGGTGCTGTTATAAGAAGATAAGCCCTTACTGCCATTCATCATTCCTCCAATCTTAGGTTAAATTAGACCGACCAGAGTAAGTTCTGCTGGAACTCAGCACAAAACAAAAGTTCAATAGAAGCTGGGATCACACATGACATTATTAGCTGTAATGTTTTGTTGGTATTATGAATATTAATTATTGATCATATTAATAAATTTATAAATAACTTTGATTTATTATCCACAATGACTTGGAGCTTCTAGCATATCAAGATAAACCTAAGCAAACCACATATAGCTTAATTCAGTGTTTTTCAAACTTGGCAAATTTAAGATTTGATGATTTGAACTCCCGGAATTCCCCAACCAGCAAGTATTTTTATCACAAAATTTTTGTCTCCCTCTTTTCTCTCCTTGCTCTCAGGCTATAAATAGGTCAGTACCACATATTTGTGCCTGAAACAGAAAAAGAAAAAAGTTTTCTACCTACAGCATCTCTACATGAAAACTGAACTATTACGGCCACTTTTTTCTTTAAAAAAAAAAACCCTAAATATTAGAAAAACCTTTCCATATAGAAAGCATTTATTGTTTGTGGATGCTCCCAGATATCATTTTTATCATGCAAATAGTTCTTTTCTATTCATAGGGGGGAAAGTCCATCCAGATGTCATGTATCTAATTCACCTGGGTTTTTTTTAATCACCTCTTCTAACTTTTTTAGAGGGAAAAGACAGCATAGCTGCAAAAGGTCTTCTCTTGGGATACAAATTAGCATAATCTCTGATACCACCCTAGATATGAAATGTTCACAGCAGTGAAGGACATTCATTTATGAGTTATATCTTATAAAAATTAAGCTAGGTAGGTATCCTTAGTATCAGTTTTTCTCATATTAGAGATCAGGAAAACACAGGCCATATTTAGCCTCTCAGCATAACTTCTGATGACAATAGGGCCATATTTTGCTGATGTCAATTTCTCCCCTAAAAAGTAGGAGTAGGAGGTGAACTACATATTTCCATTTATAATGACCCTCTTCTCAAAAAAGTCAAAGTCATATCCTCAATTTTTTTCTTCTGACCTTGAGATTTTTTGGTAGGATATGGAGATTTCTAAGGGGAGAAATGGAGTAGTTTTTCCTGTCCCGTCCCAGCTTTAAAACATCAACATGGATCAAAAGCATTGGACTCTTGTGATATTACCACCATTTGTTGATATCACCTGCAGGCCTCCAGCTGGTTGTAGGTAACTGACTGAAGGACAGGAAACCAAAAGTAGGGATAAGTAGACATATGGATGCTCACATAATGATGGATTTTTTTGTTGCAAATCAGGAATGATTGACTCAGCTGCTAAGAATTGCAATTGAAAGTGGTAATTCTTACAAATGACAGCAGTGTTTGCAAGTCAGAAAGCAAAGAAAATAGCACTTCAAACATAAAATCAGTTTGTTTCTCACTGTCAAGAAACAGACATCTCTTAAAATAAACATAACTGTGGTATTCAATATATTTTTTCTAGATATGTTTTCATTTTATTTTCAATATATAACATCTCATTTTGCAAGAACCCATACAGGTGAAACTCAAAAAATTAGAATATCATGCAAAAGTTCATTTATTTCAGTAATGCAACTTAAAAGGTGAAACTAATATATGAGATAGACTCATTACATGCAAAGCAAGATAGTTCAAGCTGTGATTTGTCATAATTGAGATGATTATGGCTTACAGCTCATGAAAACCCCAAATCCACAATCTCAGAAAATTAGAATATTGTGAAAAGGTTCAATATTCTAGGCTCAAAGTGCCCCAATCTAATCAGCTAATTAAGCCATAACACATGCAGAGGGTTCCTGAGCCTTTAAATGGTCTCTCAGTCTGGTTCAGTCGGAATCACAATCATGGGAAAGACTGCTGACCTGACAGTTGTGCAGAAAACCATCATGGACACCCTCCATCATAAGGAGGAAAAGCCTAAAAAGGTCATTGCAAAAGAAGTTGGATGTTCCCAAAGTGCTGTATCAAAGCACATTAATAGAAAGTTATGTGGAAGGGAAAAGTGTGGAAGAAAAAGGTGCACAAGCAGCAGGGATGACCGCAGCCTGGACAGGATTGTCAGGAAAAGGCCATTCAAAAGTGTTGGGGACTTTCACAAGGAGAGGACTGAGGCTGGAGTCAGTGCATCATGAGCCACCACACAGACGGATCCTGGACATGGGCTTCAAATGTCGTATTCTTCTTGTCAAGCTGCTCTTGAACAACAACAAATGTCAGAAGTGTCTTACCTGGGCTAAAGAAAAACAGAACTGGTCTGTTGCTCAGTGATCCAAAGTCCTCTTTTCTCATGAGAGCAACTTTTGCATCTCATTTGGAAACCAAGGACCCAGAGTCTGGAGGAAGAATGGAGAGGCACACACTGCAAGATGCTTGAAGTCCAATGTGAAGTTTCCACAGTCTGTGTTGATTTGGGGAGCCATGTCATCTGCTGGTGTTGGTCCACTGTGCTTCATTAAGTCCAGGGTAAATGCAGCCGTCTGCCAAGAGATTTGGGAGCACTTCATGCTTCCTTCCACAGATGAGCTTTATGGGGATGCTGACTTAATTTTCCAGCAGGACTTGGCACCTGCCCACACTGCCAAAAGCACTAAAACCTGGTTCAATGACCATGGGATTACTATGCTTGATTAGCCAGCAAACTCACCTGACCTGAACCCCATAGAGAATCTATGGGGCATTGCCAAGAAAAAGATGAGAGACATGAGACCGAACAATGCAGAAGAGCTGAAGACTACTATTGAAGCATCCTGGTCTTCTATAACACCTCAGCAGTGCCACAGGCTGATAGCTTCCATGCCACACCGCATTGAAGCAGTAATTGCTGCAAAAGGGGCCCAAACCAAGTACTGAGTACATATGCATGCTTATACTTTTCAGAGGTCTGATATTGTTCTATGTACAATCCTTGTTTTATTGATTGCATGTAATATTCTAATTTTCTGAGATTGTGGATTTGGGGTTTTCATGAGCTGTAAGCCATAATCATCACAATTATGACACATCACGGCTTGAACTATCTTGCTTATTTCCCCCAACAATGTGGGTCCTCATTTTACTGACCTCGGAAGGGTGGAAGACTGAGTCAACCTTGAGCCAATGAGACTTGAACTGCCAAACCTGCTGGCAGCTGGCAACCAGCAGAGTTAGCCTGCAGTGCTGCATTCTAACCACAACTTCCAAAATTTTCAAACCAAATGCTGAGTAGAAATGATGAATCTTGAAATCTTGGTTTTCCAGAAGATTGAGGAAGGCTGAATTACAAAATAGATGAGTTGATCTCTTGCTGTGGTTATTCAGAGAGGCTATTGACTGCAATAGTTACTACCTGCATTTTTCAGCTTGCTGCCCTGCTACTCTCAAATGACAATTTGCACAAAAGATGAATGGTAACAAAACAATGCCCACATTAAAAACCAATCGTTATTTGGTCTCTTCCTAATGTGTCATAAAACATTGAATTAAATATACATTGTGTAGCCTTGGGGCATTTAGTCAACTTATTTTGCTGCTTATATCACTTCTGCTTCTATAGACCAGAGTGCTATTTTGCCGAAGGTGGATATCTCAACTGAGTGATGACAGATATTTGTATTGTTTAGCTTTGCTCTACTTTGCAATTTACTTGGATGATCCCCTGCAGACAGAACTTGAGTCCCAGAGCAAAACAGGGCAGGATGCTTTAGATTACAGCTGTCAGAAACAGTTATTTGGAAATAGGATTGGGCAGCCAAAGACATCTGCAGGGAATAGAAGGAGAGGCTATTTATTTCAAAATATCTTACCTATTTGGGATTTGGGAATTATTTGAAAGAGATGAAGCAATATTCTACTATTAGAGGAACAGCCTTAAGAATATTTGCATTTGTGAATTTCTGTGTGCACACACAGAGAAAATCCATCCACAGCTTATTTCTGCAGAACAAGTTAAACAGAAAATATAATGGCATAGCTCTCTCTGAAGACTTGTAGGAAGGGAGAGAAACCGTTTAAATAAAGTAAGCAAAGAGTATTAAGGAGAAGAAACAGCAACAGTGACAACAACATCAACTTGGGCTCTGAAGTGGACAGAAATTACACTGAAGAACATCTGTCTGAATGCCATCACAAAATCACTCCACTCCCCCCAAGGCATGGGTGCCACCATTAATGTGTCTCTCCTTTGCAGAATGAGAAATCGATCAACATCACATCACAAAATAAAGCTAAACAGTAACAGGTGACCTTGTCCGGTGGGAAAATGAAAACAAATGTTCAGGGTCTTTGTTTGGCAGCCATGTTTGATGCAAGGGGTTCATTCCCACATAGCTCATATGTTACTGGTGATGGACAGAGAAATATATGAAAGGGAGAGGGGGATTAAATAGGTATCATTTTTACTTGACTCTTATCCTTGAATGAAAGTATTGTTTTCCAACTGCTGAGGAATGAATAATATAGCAATGCAGCCCATGATGCTCTTTTTGTGGTCCCACTCTGTTGATCCCTATTGTCAAGATTCAGTGGGAAAAGGTCTTACCATTGTGAAGTATACAAGAACTCTAATGGAAGCTCCACTAGAGGTTTCATATAGTGGGGAGTTTTCTTTTTTTTAAAAAAAAAAAGCCATCCTCTCCCAAATCCTAGAAAAAGCCTGACTATGCCTACTTTGTATACTTGCCTACACTCAATTCTTAGATTTTCCCAAAGATTTGAAGTGAGAGTGTTATATTTTCCTGGCTTGCAGACCACATCATCTGTGATCACAGAGGTCAGATGGGCTGGCTGCTTCAATGAAACTTAAGTATCCATCTATTTATATTTCCAATGCCTGGTAAAACTCTATGCTTTGATTTCCACTTAAGACCAAACTAAGTTTGAATGGTAGCATTCATGCTCATAGACTGTTTTCCTTAGACAAAGGTCAGGCTTATGTTGCATAAGTGCCTGTAAGTTCCACACTGCTGCTAATTAACATGCATATGTGCAAATGTAAGCAGGCAGCCAGGATGGCTGCTGGGCTTCAAAACACTTTTTAATGAGACAACAAGCCGCTAAAATTGTGCTGAGTTTAGTGAATAGCAATCAGTATTCTACTGCCTGCAGTGCTGGGCCTTGTCTTGATCTCTATTTATATGCCCTCCTTCTTTACTGCCTGCTTTGCTCTGAGGCAACATTTGCAGAGGTTGTACTGTAAAGATTGCAGAATGTGGAAAGATTTAACATTGGCCTATCTCTGGAAGTGCTCTGCCAGATGAAGCGAGGCTGCTTTAGGCAAAGCAGAGATGGATTGATTCAGTGCTCCCGAAACTTGGCCATGTGAAGTCCACATACCTCTTGCTTTTGCTCCTTCTTCTTTTTAGTGACAGATGGAATGCCTGAATCAGTTTGTTCTTTCTGCTGCTCGTGGGGTTTTTTTTTTTCCTTCTCACTAACAACCCTGCCTGCCATGCCCATCCCCCCTTCCAAAGGACTTTGTTTACTCCTCACAGAGAGAAATCCTACATGGTTTCTTAGCTCACTGGCAAGATTGACACCATGGTGCAAGGTTTCTTCACATACTTCACAAGTTTTTGCTGAACTGGTTTTATTGTGAAAGAAAGGTTTATTAAGTTTCTTTGTAAATTACATTTTCCCCCTTGCGTTTATATTCCCATTTGCAATTATCAAGAGGAAGGTATATGTTCCTTTTTAAAATTTCTTCTTTATGAAGGAAAGAGGAGGTCTATATCTTATGTCACGACCACTGAAAGCTTATGAAGTTGGAGGTGGCTAACTTTGAAGTATAGTAGAAGCAGAGAATGCCTTAATAAATATCAGAAACATCCATTCTGGAAAATTGCTGCTAGTGTACCATTCTCCAGGATCCTGTCTGCCTGACCTGATGGATTCTGCACTGGACCAGTGAAAGAGGCCCTAAAGCCATTGGCACTCTCCTGTCTAGTGGCTTTTAGTTTTAGGCAGCTCAGAAGTTTGTGGTCTTCATGATAAGCATGTGCCTCTCTTGAAGCCACTAATGACTTGACTCATAAGGGCAGCCATACACTGGTTCTGGTTTTTGTCTTGGGTGATTGCAACATAATATTTATTTATTTATTTATTTGATTTGTTATATGTTAGCATCAGTCTGTTACTGTAGACACATCGTGCCTGACTGCCTTCAAACTCACTGGTGTCACTCTTCCCTGCAGGGATACAGATGGTTAATATGGTTTTCCTCAAGGATTTGATGGATGGTCCAGTTGATGCAGGGATGCTCATTGGTTTCTCAATCCTTTTCACAGCCTGTGCTAGTTGTCCTGTAGTGGGTTGAGTTTATCACTTTTTTGATAAAGGTGTGTGGGTATCCATTTTTGTTGGAAGATATTGCATATACTTATCAGACGAGAACAAATGCACTGCAGCAACCCAGAACACTAGAAAATGGAAATGGACTGCCTACACAACATCTACCATGTATAGTATTGCTATGAAAAAGATAACACTACCGTACATCAAAAACATATCAGAAATAAGCATATACTATTTAACCACACAGTATCACCATCATACACAAACCAAGCAGGGTCTTCCGAAACATTTAAGTATCCGAAAAGATGCAGAAACTTAAGAGGTAAAAACAGGAATAATCTATAATAGGGTTTCTCAACTTTGGCAACTTTAAAGTGTGTGGACTTCAACTCCCAGGAATTTGGCAATTGAAGTTCACACATCTTAAAGCTGCTAAAGTTGAGACAAGTATACTGTATATACGTGTCTGACAGGTATATATAGTATCTTCCAACAAAATGGATACCCACACACCTTTAACACATAACATATAGTGTAAGAATTATAATGGCCACTATATAGGACAGATTGAAGACTAATAGAGCATATCCATGAACACCAACTAGCAGTCAGAAGACACAATGAAAACTTAATCTCACAACACATGGACAAACTCGACCATAGTTTCAACTGGAATTGGAGCATCCTAGATCAAACTAAATTCAAAAATCCTAGGAAATTCCTGGAAGCTTGGCATTCAGACAATCAGTTACCAAGAGGTTCATAGAGATAAACCACATTTACTGTATACACTATTCAAAAGATGTAATTAAAAAAAACTGAGAAGGAAACTGCCTGGGGAATTCTGGGAGTTGAAGTCCACATATTTTCAAGCTGCCAAGATTGAGAAATACTGCACTAGATATTAATCAGTTTTACAGTCATATTCAGAAAATGACATCAGTGACACAACATCAATCTGAAGAAATTGACTACACCGAGAAGCAGATTCCTTAATTCATTGTTCTTGTTGTTCAGTCTCCAAGTGATATTTGACCCTTTGCAATCCCATGGACCATACCATGGCAGGACCCTCTGTCCTCCACTATCTCCCTACGTCTGCCCAAACCTATGACCACTGCATCAATGACACTATCTAACCATCTTATCCTCTGCCCTCCGTCCTCTTCTCTTTTTGCCTTCAATCTTTCCCAACATCAGGGAAATAAATCTAATAAATCCTCTTTTCTCATTTAGTGGTCAAAGTACAGTATTTGAGCTTCAGTATCTATCCTTCCAAAGGACAGTTTGAGTTGATTTCCCTTAGGATTACTGATTTGATTTCCTTATAATCCAAGGGACTCTCAAGAGTCTTCTCTGGCACACAATTCAAAAACATCAATTCTTAGGTGTTCAGCCTTCCTTAGGGCCCAAGTCTCACAGCCATATATTACTACTGGGAAAACAATAACTGACTAGACAGAACTTTTGTCAGCAAGGAGATGTCTCTGCTTTTTAATATGCTGTCTAGGTTTGTCATAGCCTTCTTCCCAAGGAGCAAGCATCTTTAAGCATCCTTAATTCATACTAATAAGGTAAATGTTCCCCTCGCACATACGTGATAGTCGTTTCCGGCTCTAGGGGGAGGTGCTCATCTCTGTTACAAAGCCGAAGAGCCAGTGCTGTCCGAAGACATCTCCGTGGTCATGTGGTCAGCATGACTCAATGCCAAAGGCACACAGAACACTGTTATCTTTCCACCAAAGTGGTCCCTATTTTTCTACTTGCATTTTTAGATGCTTTCAAGGTTGGCAGAAGCTGGGACAAGTAATGGGAGCTCACTCCGTTAAGCTGTGCTAGGGATTTGAATCACCAAACTGCTGACCTTTCTGATTGACAAGCTCAGCGTCTTAGCCACTGAGTCACCATGTCCCTTATATCTAATAACATACTTAGCACAAAGACTGGGTTTTTCATGGCATCTAAATTAGGGCTCACTGTTAATTCTGCTGATAAATTACAAACTCTGTGGCCTTGTATTTATTCTTTCTGTAATATAGCAGCGTGAAAATGTTAGTAGGAGGAGGAGGCACAGATATTTTTGCCATAATGAAATACTCGGAAGTTGCAACCTCTGGAAAGAAGCAAAGGACAGTATTAACACCTCTACCAAACAAAAACGATTCATCTGTTTTGTTTATTTTGTCAAGGATGATTTAATCAGTTGTATGTCATGAACTGTCATGGCTTTCTTGGCAATGGTGAATTTTCATGTAGCTATAACTTATTGTAACATAGATCTTCTTAAAATGAAATGTAAAAGAGGACATCTGGATCTGAAAAGTTAAGGCTAGAAATAAAGCTTTTCTTCTAACTCTTGTCTCTGAGAATACTCACCATACTCTATTTACTTGATATTTATCTGACAAGGCTTTCATCCATTTTTAAAGGGAGGGTTGTTTTCAGTGGTGGAATTCAAATTTTGTTACTACTGGTTCTGTGGACGTGGCTTGGTAGGCATGGTAGGGGAAGGATACCGTAAAATCTCTAGTCAGAGGTGGTATTTGCCGGTTCTTCAAGCTACTCAAAATTTCTGCTAACTGTTCTCCAGAACTGGTCAGAACCTGCTGAATACCAACCCTGGTTGTTTTGCTAAACAGTATGGTAATAGAGAGTGATTAGAATTTGGGGGGGGGGGGCGTCATTCCTTTTTTTGACACAGGAGCATAGTGTTACATTCAGAGGCATCCTATCTTGAGTAAAATCTATGCTAGTATGCAGAATGAGAACAGATGGCTGCTTTCTGCTACTTTCTCCATGTGGCAAGTTCACAAATAGATTGTAGATGTCTTTTCTATTTCATGCTTCATCTCTGCATGATGTATTTCTTACATTTAGGCTAATTAAAAAAAAGAGAGAGAAAGAGGAGTACAAAACAATCTCCTTTTTTCTCATTCGAGATATCCAAAATTCCTACTGGGCTGGACTAATTGAATTTTCTGTTCATACTACCAAACCCAATGATAAGGGCAAGCAAATTTATTTTATTTTATTTTGCTTGGTGCATTAACTTTATGTAAAGCAAACAGTGCTGCTGGTTAGTGATAACCTTTGTTTGAATTCTGTATGAATGCAAAATTGTGTGTGTATAGTTATAATTGTTATAGTTGTTACAGTTAGTTATTAGTTATAGTTATTATAATTACCATTATATATACGTACCATACAATCATGTATATTTCAGCAGAACCGGGAAAAGAAAAAGCAGCATTCATTTGCTATGGGCCAGGAGGTTTGAAATGCAGAATAATAGATGAAATAAAAAATAGCAACTTTCTAAGAATGTTGCTGATTGTTGTTCGCACCAACCATTTGAAATCCAAGCATACAGCTGTCTAATTTTTTGGTGTTATGTTTATGTTTTGCTTTTACCATCACTACATCGTTGCTCATTTCAGTAGAAACTTAGCCCATGATTTTATATATAAAAGTGCACCACAACTAAATGGCAGGCAAGGTAATCAGACACAAAATCTTCTCTTTTAAATTGTTTGTTTTTTAAATAAAAAATAAGAATGTCAATAGAATTTTTTAAAATATTTGTATGAACAATTTCACTACCATGATGTTTCAACACATTTATGAACAGGAACAGGAAATTTTTACACTGTTTGTCATGGTAATGAAGATAAATTTCAGGTACATGGTATTTTATGGAACCTTTATATCTGAATGCCTTTTAGAAGTTTCAGTTTCTTGTAGCCCAGAGGTGGTATTCAACAGGTTCTGACCAGTTCTGGAGAACCGCTAGCGGAAATTTTGAGGAGTTTGGAGAACCGGCAAATACCAGTTCTGACTGGAGATTTTACAGTATCCTTTCCCTGCCACGCCCATCAAGCCACGCCCACAGAATCGGTAGTAATTTTTTTTAATTCCACCACTGTTGTAGCCCTTTTACTGACTTAAATGTGCAAATCTAAATATTGTGCTACTACTACTAAGGGCCTGTCATATTTTGATTGACTTTTGGCACAATCTGAAACCTTCTGCAAGGAATATGTTCACATTTCTGATAAAATAATGTCCTGGTTTTCTAGTGAGGAAAGGAAAAAAGAAAACCTTGCCCTTTAAGGAATAGGCAAAGTTCTTTCCTTTTGTGGATTCAAATTTCCCAGCTGGGAGAAATGCAAAATGATTTGGTCAGCTGCTTGGAAGTCAGAATCAGTTTATTAATAGGAAGGCAGGTAAGAAATCTCACAGCGTTCCTAGGATTAATCTAAACTTGTGAGTAGAGAAAACCCTTTTTTATACCCTTCAGATCCTTTGATTTTGTAAGTGTGAACCCTTGAAGTCTTTGATCTGTGTGTGTGTGTGATGAGTTCTTGTCTTTTGATATTGTGGTCTCTTCCTGGGATAGGAGTAATTGTTTTATATTAGCTGTTTGTTCACTTTGTAGCTGCTTGTTGCATTAGGTTGCAATATCCTGAGTTTTCCGTTATACCTTTTGGTTTGCTTTTCACAAGTTTTTATAATTTGCCATCTATTTGATTTCTATGGGAAAGGATCTTAGCTAGTTTGTAGGGTTTTTTCTCTGTATCTCATGCCTGTAATTTTCTCCTTCCTTTGTTGTGAAAAGTAAGCTGGCTCCAGCTATTTTAATAGCCCTACTTGACAAAGGGTGGGGGCTGTTTTCCTAGAAGAGAGGAGAATCTAACTTCCAACACTAGCAACCCATTTGGTAAAGTGGATGAAAGACAGAAGGAGAGGAAGAAACGAAGGGAGTAAAATCTTGGTTCCAACCATTATGGTTACTTACTTTTCTTGACCATTGGTGTGTGTAGGTCTCTGAAAGAATGCAACTTTCGATTGCTTTAGTCTGCCATCTGCTGTCAACATCCTGCAGTGCAGTGGTCATGCCAAAGTGGTCCTCTAAATATACATACATATTCAGTGACCAAACATGCTGTAGTAGCAGAAACACAACAATCGGATTTACATTTCTTTGAGAGGAATCATTTCCTTACAGCAATAGGAATAAAAAACATCCCTGTAATTTCTCAGCAGTTAGAGAATTTGGGTGGGGTTTTTTTTTGCTTGCTTGTTTATTGTGGAGTATTCATGTTTATAGTAAAAAAAGGTCTATGTGTGTTTGTATGCATAGGACCACTTCTTTGCCATTATGCAAGCTCTGTTTCTCTCCTAGTTTAGCATCCCTCCCTCCCATCCAAAACCTCATACATAACCATTTTGTTTGTGTGAAATAATCAATCACCCACAGCCAATCTGTCTTGAGACCTTCTTCCGTAGGTTTGGAAAGGGGGCAGCTGTAAAAGTCTGCTGAGTAGATGGGGGCGTGCCAGTTTGTGAACTGGAACGGCTGCTCTTAATGGGAACAAATTAATTAGGGAATTAGTAGGTTATATTCTGCAATATGACTAGCAGTTGGACCTGGAAGGAGGCAAACCTGGCATCAAAGGAATGTTGTGGGCCTAGGGAATCAATTGTGTGGACTGCTGCTTACTGCAGAGCACTTGGCTTTTCAAACAGATAATTCACAGCAACATAGATGCCCAATGCCATTGCAAAAAGGATGGCTATTTGTATTTAGGTTAAGCATACAAAAATGCACTTGCTTTTGCTATGCTGTATCTCCTATTATCTCTAGGACATGTTGCATATGCAGTAGTGACAACAGAGATGAAAAACACATTTAACCCTCCTTGTCCCTAAGTCAAGAGGCACTGCAGAGCCCTGTAAAACAACAGAGACAGTCATAATTCATACACAGACAGATGTTATTTGTTTGTTTCATTGAATGTTCTTTTATTAGTCAAAGGTCTGTCTGTCAGAGCCCAGTAAAATAATTCAATAGCTCAATTCACATATTATACTAGCCTTTCAATAAAATGGAGAAATTAGAAACCTGGTTATATAAGTGCTATGAAAGTCTCCCTGTGTAGTAAATTCTTCTAAAGCACAGATGTCAAACTTGTGGCGTCACGTTACCATCATGTGACATATTGCAATGTTTTTCTCCTTTGTGGAGTTGGGGTGGGCTTGGCCTGCATATGACACAGTTGGCCCATGGGCCACCATGTCAGGGTAATAATGATTTAATAGCTGACCAGCTGCTGTAATGTTATAATGCTGCAATACTGTAATGATGTAATGTGATGCAATGGTAGCAATGAGTCAGTAGGGTTATTTGACTGCTACCTCTTTAAGAGACTGTAATTTAAGAGAAACCCTGTGAGGGTGTATCTTTCTCTCCATATGTCCTTCCATGGTGTAATTGATTACTGATTGCTGTTTGTTCAAGGACTGTATCAAAGTACTTGTAAGTATATATGCTATGTGTTAATATAAACCTGTGTGCTGAATTTGCTCCTGGGCTGTCTCACCTAGTCACACTGTGTCCATTCTGACACACCAGTTTGACACCCCTGATTTAAATATAAAGTGAAGCAGCATTGCATTGCTACACCACTCCATATGACCCAATACAAGGTTGACTCAGCCTTCCATCCTTCCGAGGTGGTTAAAATGAGGAGCCAAATTGTTGGGGGCAATAGGCTGACTCTGTAAATTGCTTAGAGAGGGCTGTAAAGCACTGTCAAGTGGTATATAAATCAAAGTGCTATTGTTATACACAAAGGAGGAACAGGGCGGCATTTGAGCCTTAGAGGAAGCAAGCTATAAAGGAATAAATATTATTACATCTGGAGGATCTGGGGTAAGTTAGAATAAAGGAAGACAGCACAATGGATTTGATATTGGCAGAAATTAGTTAATGATGAATTCACTCTATGCACAAGTTATTGAAGAAGAAAAAAATAAAGTTACATATGAATGCATAATAATATCTAAGAATGTTTTCAAAAGAACTAGTGTAAGGTTATTTCAGTGTGGGGGTAGATAAAAGACAGGAATATTTAGGACAGAGATTGAAAATTTGGGATACCTCTTTGTGTTTTTAAATCCTATATTTTGCGATTACTAAATATATGGTTTAAAATGCACACAAATATCCCAACTGTGGGAATAACCTTATGCCAGTTCTTCTAGTGCAAAACATTTCCTGAGATGGCAGTGCTCGTGATTCCTTTTGACTTTTTGATTTCAATCCAGCACGGAGATGTTTCAGCCCAATGGCTTCAATCCATGTTTGAAATGCAACTTCTTTAGTACAGAAATGGATTCCATGCAGATCTCCTGCAACCCATGTTAGCATCATTGTCTTTCTATGCTGGCAACTGTGGTTTGTGTGTGGGCGGGGGAGGAATTCATCTTATTCAAGAGGCCGGGCGCATTTTCATGCATCTTGGCTCAGGATAAATTTATCCAGGCATTCTCAAAGTGACTCACATTCTCTACTCATGGTTAAATAGCCATTTAGGAGGAACTGAGAATGCAGATTCATACTTTCCCTTATTTACAACCTATGCATAAATTTAAAAAGGGGTAGTTGCAGATGGAAGTGGAGCTGCCAAAGAGTGGTGCACTGACATTATAAAGCCACAAACAACACTGTACAGCATCAAAGGAAGACCAATGTGTGTTAGGTATGCAACAATAACTCTTTCATCCATAATAATTATCAAGCATAATGTTCTCATTTCATTCCCTAGCAGGTCTCTAAAGAAAGTGCTAAAAAACAGATGGCTGAACTCAGCCCTTTTCTTTTTCACAAGGCACTCACACATTATCCTAGCCACATTTGGCTATTGAATAAACCAAGATTTGCTTACCATGTTAAATAACAAACCACAGATTAGATTTGCATAGTATAGAAACTGGAAAATCTCATTATGGCTTCCAAAATATGTGAATCCTGCCACTTGCTGGAAAACATAAGAAGGGAAGAATGGTCTTCCTTTTAAATGGTCTCTCTTCCTTTTGAGGTTTTCTATTTCCCCCCCTTTTTATCGAATTATTAATAGTTGAGAAGTGACATATATGCACAGAAGCTCTTCACCATTAGTTGTCTCTTATTGACTGAAAATCAACACTCCTTTAGTTTCACATATCTACTGAAGCTGTGGTCATCAATCTATTATTTATTATTGACAGAAGTTTAACGTTCCTTTAGCACAAATACATTTTTGCATTCTTATTTAATCTAATACCTATACTTAAAGGACTGCAAAATAAAAGATGCAGGATCTGCAATTCCCTGAGCATACAGAGGTGCAGTGAAAGGAATAGGCTTCATTTTTGCATGGTTGTGCTATTTACTGTTCTAAGTATCAACTAATGATTAATGATATGACTGAGATTTAGGACAATAAATAACAATAATGTATTATAAGGAGTGGGGAAAGTGAGAATGTAGAAATGGCATTATTTGAAGACAGCTCTGTATCACAGGTGCTATATAATTTGAGCTGTCTGGTGAGTTCCTATATTACTTTTATTTTCTGATTATTGCCCACCGGAAAACTTTATTATTGTTTTTGCTTCCATACATTCACCATAATGTTTCTCATAGTGAAATACATCTTGAGGGTAATGACAAGCAGACAATCATTGGATATGTTCTACATTTTGTATATTTAAAAGTTGCTTCTCTTCCATTATCTATCCCTGCGGGTCAGGTTTTCTGTAACTTTGGTAACAAGAGGAGCTTTTTGGAAATATACCAAAGTAATATCAGGCACAGAGCTTTTCTTTCTGTCACTGCCTGGTATAATTTGTTAATTGATTTACATCTGAGGCTAGGGTCATGCAGAGAAGACTGCCAGAGATTTTATCATTATTTATTTATTCTGACCTTTGCTCAAACCTTTAATCAAAGTGCAATTGCCTTTCAGGAAAAAGAAAAAAATAACCCTACAAAACTATATGAAAGCTTTCAGGGGGGAGGGGCAGGTGGCCCTACTGCTAGCTTGACATCTTTCTCATAGCTTTTTTTTTTTTTGAAAGCACTATTCCGAAATATAATATAATAATCAGTCTGGTGAGATTTGCTGAATCTGACATTTTGGTTTTTGGATGTAGATATTAACGTTTGTGTTAGGAAATAACATGGACACTGCAATGCAAAGAAAAGAAAGTCTCCCTATAGGAGAAACACTTTATTTGCTGTTCTTTATCTGAAAGTCTTCATGGATGATCACACCACGTTTTGTCCTTAATGTTTTTTTAAATGCTGGGTGATGATTCTGTCTCTCTGCAGGAGCAGATATAAAGTCATCCTAAAGCTGGAAAAGGGCATTTAAAACTTAACTTTTGGTGATTTCAGAGGTACAAGTATTCCTCTACTTACAACAATTCATTTAGTGACGGTTTGAAGTTAAAGCGGCATTGAAAATAGTGACTTATGACCATTTTTCACACGGCTGTTGCAGCAGCCCCATGAGTCAAAATTCAGATGCTTGACAGTGACTCATATTTATAACAGTTGCAACATGTCATCACCTTTTGTGACCTTCTGATGAGCAAAGTCACTGGGGAAGCCAGATTCACTTAATAATCGTGTTACTCACTTAAGAACAGCGGCAATTCACTTAACAAATGTGGCAACGACGGACATACAGTGGGGCAAAGCTCACTTAACATGTGTCTCACTTAGCAACAGAAATGTTGGGCTCAATTGAGGTCGTACGTCGAGGACTATTCAGGCAGGGGTTTTTTCAGTAAAGAAATGTGAATGGCTTGCAATTGCCTTCTTATGGTATGTTTTTAGTCTAGCCTACTGCCTTGGCACCTCTGGCGGTTATCTAAGCAAGTGCCAACCAGACCCAATATTAGCTTTTCAAGGTCAACCACATTTTAGTAGGTGCTGCAATATTTATTTATTTGTTTATTTGTTTGTTTATTGAGCCACCCATCTCACTGTGAAGTGAGTCTGGAATACACACATACACACACACACACACACACACAAAACACAATACGGAATCCAACTTAAAGCCTCCCCAGCAAAGATGACCTTAGTTTTATTTAAATACATCCACTGTGCCCTATTGGTATTTAATTTCAAGCTTTTCTTACTGTTGAGAAGCCTTTTTTGTAACCTTTAATCAGAATCTACCTGTGTTTCTATCTTCTGTTTTCTGAAATAATAAAGAAGGGATGCTGACCTTTTTCTTAAGAAATCTGCTATCCTTTCCCTCTTCAGTAATCTCTTTTTGATTTTAAACATACCCAGTTCCCTTATTTTACTTCCTAAAACTTAACTTACTAGTTCTTTCATTATGTGTCTTGCTTTTTGGATCTATTCCAGTTTGTATCTTAATTTTTTTTTTCTTAAAATGCCAAAATGCTCCAAAGTAGACATAGTATTGAAGGTGTGCTATTACTAGTGTACAATGTTTTGGAACTATAATTCCTTTGCATAGTTTCCTGAATGCATGCAGAGCTCCAAGTGGGGAGAGAAGATAGACGCTCACACAAAACCCCAGTATCTCTGCCTCATCCAATGTTCAGGCAGGAGGTCTGAAGAGGAGCTATAACTCTTTATCTGAGCATTAAGCCGGTTGCTTTAGTTGGTTGTTGGATCTTGCTGTGTCAAGCCAGGATCAATATATCTTCTCTTTGGGCTTCTCACCTGAATGCATGGAGATTTGGGAAGCAGCAGGCAGAGATATATGCACCATCCTCTTTTTTCTCTATTCTGATTCCTTTGTAGCCTCAGATCAGTGCCAGAAAAGAGCTTACTGTTTTCTGTTATTTGGAAACTTTTGTAATCTACCTGTTTTTTAAGTATCCATCTCACACCGCCGAATCAGTTCGAAACACATCTTGTGATCAACTATGGTTTCAATATCTTCTTCACATGTAGTTACCAAGCCAGGAACCTCCCATTTTGTACCTATGCATTTAATTTCTGTTTCCTAAGTAAAATAACCTTTTCCTAAGAAAGTCAGTTACATAGATCTATCTAACAGACATGCCAGCCATTTCATACTTGCTAGACAAAATGCCAAAGGGAATGTTGTTTCAGTAAAGTGTGATTAAAGACAAAACCTTATTCTGTGCATCTTGACATATATGGGGTGCTTTTTGACAAGATGAAATTTCTATATTGAGATTGAATCCTATTTATCTTCAGCACACAATATTTCTTTCCTAGGACATCATTATATATGGAGACAACCCTTTCACATGTAACTCGAATGAACATACGATGGAAGAATATTTTTGCCAAGTTAGATTTGCTTATATAGCTTTCCTCAAATATCCCCGAATGACTGCATATGATATTCCAAGTGAATTATTCCAAAAGCATTGTATACAGAAGACATCAACCAATACCGGTTTCTGGAAGACAAGGAATTATCACAAGCATTAGCAATTTGAAGTCATTCTGTCAAATTTATCTGAAGGAAAGAAGCAGTTGTTATGTCTGTCTGTCCTGGGGATGAGAAAGGGGTATTTTTTATAATATGAGTGTATTATGATTTATATATTGGTTTATTGTACAGTGGTATATTGACATTTTAATTCATTTTATAAAACTGTAAGGTTCTTAAGTATTGTTGCAATTGAAATGGCAAAGATCAAATATGTATTTATGTCTATATTAATGCATAAATATTTTCTGTATTCCAGTGTGCATGGTTTCCCTGATGCTATCTTAATACTTGTTTCTGGGAAAGTTTATTTATTTATTTTGATTGATTGATTGATTTGATTTGATTTGATTTGTCAATCGCTTACAAGATAATAGGTATAAGTATATACATAGTTATGAATACATGAAATGGGTACATATAAGAAAAATAAAAGAAACAATAGGACAGGCACGGTAGGCACGTTGGTGCGCTTATGCACGCCCCCTACAGACCTCTTAGGAAAGGGGTGAGGTCAATAGTAGACAGTCTTAAGGTTAAAGTTTTTGGGGTTTGGGGAAGAAACCACAGAGTCAGGTAGAGTATTCCAGACATTGACCACTCTATTGCTGAAGTTGTATTTCCTGCAATCAAGTTTGGTGTGGTTAACCTTGAGTTTGTATCTATTGTGTGCTCTTGTGTTGTTATGGTTGAAGCTGAAGTATTCATTGACAGGTAAGTCATTGCAACGTATGATTTTATATACCATACTTAGATTAGACCGAAGACGGCGTAATTCAAGGTTTTCTAGGTCTAGAATTTCAAGTCTGGTGACATAAGGTATTCTGCAACGAGTAGAGGAGTGGAGAACTCTTCTTGTGAAATATTTCTGGACTTTCTCAACTGTGCTAATATCAAATACGTAATGTGGGTTCCAGACTGATGAGCTGTATTCGAGTATTGGTCTAGCAAATGTTTTATATACTCTAGTTAGTAGTGTGATATTACCAGAGAAAAAGCTACGTAGGATTAGGTTAACAACTCTTAATGCTTTTTTGGCTATGTAGTTACAGTGGGCTCTAGCACTTAGATCATTAGAGATGAGTATTCCAAGGTCCTTTACAGAGCTTGGATCATCAACAAGAACTTGACTATTTAGCTTGTATTTTATTTTCTGATTTTTTTTGCCAATATGTAAGACAGAGCATTTATTTGTTGAGATTTGAAGTTGCCATTGGTTTGACCATTCTGATACATAGTCAAGATCTTTTTGAAGGGTAGCAGTATTGTCTGTGGTATTGAACAGCTTTACATCATCAGCGAAAAGAATGCAATTGCTCTTAATATGATCACAGAAGTCATTTATGTAGAGTATGAAAAGAGTTGGTCCTAGAACACTGCTTTGGGGGACACCACTATTGACAGGTACAGAATTTGATAGGACACTCCCAATTTTGACCATTGTTGTCTGTTTGACAGGAATGCTTCTATCCAGTTATGCAGTTGTCCAGAGATACCATAAGATTTTAGTTTTAGGAGTAGTTTGTTGTGTACCACTGAATCAAAGGCTTTACAGAAGTCTATGTAGATTGCGTCTATTGTTTTGCCCTGATCGAGTTGTGTAGTCCATATTTTTTTGCAGATTACAGGATAGTTTTTTTCTGAAACCAAATTGTTTATTGGAGAGTAGGTTGTTTGTATCTAAGTGGAGGATAATGGATTGGTTAATAATTGATTCCATGACTTTACAGGTGACACAGCATAAGGAGATTGGTCTGTAATTTTCAACTAGGCTGGGGTCTCCCTTTTTGAAGATGGGGATGACCATGGCTTGTGACCATAGGTTGGGCAAGGAGCTGGTCCTGAAATATTTTTCAAAGATTATGCTTAGAGGTTCGGCTATGGCAGTGGATAGCTTTTTTAAATAGTAGGCACATATTCCGTCCGGTCCAATAGATAGAGATGGTTTTAGATTGTGTAGTGCTTTTTCAACATTGTCTTCTGTAAAATCGATATGTATTAGATCATTGTAGTTGTCTGTGATTCGGCTAGGAAATACTGGGCATGATCCATTGCTTATTTGGCTTATTTGCCACTTCCCTGAGTATGAAAATGTTCTAAGGCAATGTTCCTAAGACAAATTTCTTTTGGGTAAAAGAGATCTGAAGAATGATGGTATCTTTATGTCTGCCAAATGTACAAAGGCTCAAAGAAACTAGGTTTCAATAGAGTAGCCTACTAGTTATGATGGAATAGTTAGCATGGGGCTGTTGCACATTCAAGTTTAATGATTAATTCACAGTACTGGCATTTACAAAGTCCCTATACATCTGGAGGGCACCAGGTTGGCAAAAGCTGAAGGAAAGCATTAGTTGATATTTCCAGTAGGTACTAGCCTGGCCTCATTGTGTTATGTAGTAAAATTCTGAACTAGCACATCCTGATCTGCATGAGTAAAGCTCCTTCCAACATTCTAAAATTAGGCTAAGGATAATTTATTCCAGAATAAATTTTACAGGTGCATTCCTTCATTAGAAGTGTACCTATCACAAGTGGATTCTAATGTTTGCTTTTAACATAGTTTATATTAACATCCTGCAAGTCAGTCAAATCATGGAATGAGGAATGTTTAAGAACACTTGTTTTTCTGTTTCAGCACAAAAGGTTTCTTTTACAGTAGCATAACTGCAGTGTACTGCCAAAGCTTCAGAAAAAAATTAGTTTGCTTATACAAAGTTACTTTTGGAAGAGAAATGTACTCTCTAGCAACAGACCCATTTTGTGGGGTAAAATAAGGAACAGTCCTTTAGTAGCCTTTAAACAAAAGCATAAATAAATAAAACCTTAAGATCATTGAAACATCAGAGAATGCTTTGAAATAGCCTCCACAGTGTAGTGCATTAGGTGAACTACCTAACTTCAGTGTGTAATGAGCAATATATTAATTTATATTTTGTGTAGTACATTACAGTTCAGCAAATAGCTCAATGCTGCCTGGATAATTCATCAGGAGAAAGAAGAGCACTTAAGGAGTTCAAAGGTTTGTCTGTCCCCTGCAATTGAAAAAGGCAGGATTTATTGCTATTCCTTTTATGGGGCAATTGGATTATAATCACAGATCTTCATTTTATACCTCTCCCTGCTTCTGTGGTCCTGCTCAGAGATGCTGCTTCAAACCTGAATGACTCCAATGCATCTTCAATTATCTCATTTGCAGTTTTTTTGGTTTTGTTTTTTAATAGATTGTTGGTTTACTTGGCCTTTGACTTCAACAACTTCCTCTGGTATTAGCCTGCTCAGCTTGAAAATGTTTAAGCGTTCATTAGAGTTGGATGCTCTCTTTCCTTTTTTTTAAAAAGTATTGTTTCTCTCCATTCAAGTAATTCCGTTTTGTAGAATTTAAGAGTTTTATTATAGTGGCTCTGTAATCTTTTACTGTATCACTATAATATAAACTGTTAAGATAACAATGATAAAATTGCAATTATATTAACGATTTCCATCATTTACAGATCCTCAACAGTATTTTTTTCTGGAAACTCTAGCCTAAGAATATTAGTGTAACTAAACAGTGAAGTGCATGACATAAATAAAGATTCTGATGGTTTTTCACAAAGCCTTAAAGACATACTTATGTCCCTAACCTTGGATATCTGGGTGTATGATACAGCCCATGCAATTGTTATACTGATTTGTCTGTGGCTTGTTTTTGTGTTTTTGCCTTTTTTGCCAATTATGTCTGTATTACTTGTATTGTTCTTGTTCTATTTTAACTGCTATTAGATACTCAGGATCATGCATTTGAGATGGGCAGCCATATATATTGAAATAAAAATAAAGGTTTTAGGGTGAGATGTTCAGTTAAAAGATCTCTTATATTAGGACTGAGAAAGAAAACTGCCTAAAGAGCAGGGAAAAGTTGATCCGGGGAAAGAACAATCATTGGCTTGATTCAGTATAAACACTGTATTTTCATATACAGACATTGAACATTCATTATATAGCAGCCTCACCAAGATCTCCAAGTGTACACGGTAACTACAAACTATCGGTGTACCGTATAGGGAATGGTAGAGCTGTTCTCAGTAAATTCCATATTTTGATGCCTCCTGGGATGGGTATCTATCTTGAATCCTAATTCCTGGAACTAGTTAAATGAGATCATGAAAGAAACAATATGACATAATGCCTTAATATATTGAATTGGGACCAGGGAGACACAGGTTGAACTCCTATTTTTTTATGGAGTATGATTGGATGATTCAGAGTAGTCACAATCTCACAGCCTAACTTTTGTAGTAGTACAGTACCGATAAAATGATGATGATACTGCTATATCCATTAGGCAGACCACACTCAGAAATAAACTGTGCAGAAAGTTAAAACTGCTTTTATCGAGATTGGCTATAATAACATAAACTTGGAAATATGATTATGTTGTACCACCTTCTATGAATTCTAATTCAGTGAATTAGGGAGTTGTTTCTCTGAGCCACTTCTGAATCTTAACTGGCTGTATTTATGTACTTAAAGTATGTTTCGCCTCTTGTTGCCTTGGCAACAAACCTTGCATATCTCTGTTAAGATAATCTTCCTTATTCTTAACACCAAAGATGGAAACAGAAAACAGAGTGAAAATTTGGGAGATGAGCCAGGGAAATTATATCCAAGGATGATATGTTTGAGAGAAGAAAGATAAATCACCTATGAAGATCTGACATGAAAACTGAAGTTGGGGCCAGGGATTGGTGGGGTGGGGGCAAGAGGAAAGCAAAAAGGAAACAGGAACTAAAATAAGAACATCATTGTGGATTAGAGATACCAGAACGTACTGCAGAAGTTGAGGGGCAGTATGATAAAGATATTTGGCAAAGGTGTTTCTAGAAGTATGAGGGGAGGAGGACTAAAAAATATACAAGATGGTGGCTGCTATTGAAAAAAACTATGGTGAACATCTCAAAGTAATTTTATATAGGAATGACCTTGAGAGACAGGACAAAAAGAGACAGGCAAGAGAAATGTCAGATAAAAGGCACCTTTGCCTGAAGCGGGAACATGGGGGGGCTGTCAAGAGGCTCCCCTAATATTTTGGGGTACAAAGAAGGTGGGTAGAGGAACTAATCTGGCCATTTTTCCTGTCTGGTCTACCTTGCAAAGCTGACACTTAACTTTCTCACTCCCTGCTTCTATCTGCAGGAATGAGCAGGGGGGAAGGGAATTCATAAAAAAGGGGAAGTGGAATTCATAAAAGAAGGGAAGTCGCAACAAATTGGGTGGAAGAAGGAGAAATCCACAAACTGGCAGTGTTGACACAGGGAGACAATAAGCAGATGGCAGCAATACAGGTAGTTCTTGACTTACAACAGACCGTTTAGTGAACACTCAAAGTTACAATGGTACTGAAAAAAGTGACTTATGACCATTTTTCACCATTATAACTGTTAGGGATATACACCCTAGCAGAACGTGCAACGGCAGTCTAGCAGACAGGCAGATATGTGAGACAAAACGGTGTAGTAGCTTACACTCAGTAAGACAGATACACTGTGCAAGTTAAATAGTTTTTATTCCAGCAAGAGTTATAGCATAGTCAAAAATGGTCCATATGTCATACACTAAGTTCAGTCAGTCCAGGGGTTAATCAGTTTGCAAAGTCCAGTGTCGAAAAAGAGTTCATTAAACTTACAATCAATCAGTCCAGTGATATATCTCTTTAGCAGTCAGAGATATGAAGAAAAATCAAATCTCCTTTCTTCTTCTCAGCAAACACGCAGTTTATCACCATCAATCCTTCATTGTCAGCATTCCAGTAAAAGCCAGGGAAACAGTGAGCTCTCTTGCTCCCTCTTATGGTGATTCTACAACCGCACCCCAAAACTTGGTTTACAGTTTAAAGTGATACATACACTTAAACTAACTAACATAGTTTATATATTATTTTACCCAAACTAAGTTAGGTAACCAATGTTATCCCTAACAATAACCTTTGAAGCATCCGTATCTTCCTTACACAAATCAAAACAGCTCAATTTTCAAATTGAATTTTGACCACAATAATTATACTGTGTAGTCTTTCCTTTAGGTTGATAAATAGCCAGTTGACAAATTTCATTAAGTGAACCCTTAAGGAAGAAATTTATTATTATTTTTTAAATAAACTTGAGACTGTTGATTTTATAATGTAGGTATACATTATTCCAAATTTCTTTTTCTATTCCAAATTTCTTTTTCTTTTTTGGTAAATCATATTCTTTTTACATAAGCAACTGGTTAAGAGTTTTTCCATTTTCTAGTCATCTCTTAAAAGGGGGAGGGAATAATTCTTCTAAAAGAAGAAACTTATTCTAAAATAAACATTATTCCTAAACACCGATTTCTCATGAGAGGCGAGAGGTGAGATGCTTTCTTAAAGGAAAGATTACATTTAGGTATGAAAGATTAAACTTAGCTATGAGCATCCTGCATTATTTCCTTGAGCATTTCACACTTGTTTCACAATATGAAAATAATTTTTCTCCATAAAATTGAAGAGTTCTAAAAAAGCATGCAGAAGAATTACTAGCATTGCACTAAAAGAAGGAATGAACAAAAGCCATAGAAGATGACAATATTCTTGGTGAAAGAGTAGCATTTCTACTTGAAAGGAGAGAAAGAATGGCAAACGGTACAAGAATAATATCTGTCATGATGATACTGAACTTTTCCACACAAATGTTTCCAATTACAACCTGGA
This sequence comes from Notechis scutatus, assembly GCF_049901735.1. NCBI lineage: Eukaryota > Metazoa > Chordata > Lepidosauria > Squamata > Elapidae > Notechis > Notechis scutatus. The sequence goes on along the minus strand of NC_142011.1, from coordinate 40,379,788 downwards.
GTTCCATCATCAAAAGAACATTTTAATTTGAAAATTACTTCTATCAGAGACTCCTAACTTTTAAAGCTAGGTTTTGTCCTGTTTTTTTGAACTATCCATATATAAGCGGATATATTCCAGTGAAGATTATTCTTTATTTGTCTCAAAATAAAATTCCTTGCCTTCCTTCTGCAGGTTGCTTCCTTGCTATCTAAGTAACTTGAATAGTTTGCCTCTTCAGATAGACTTTGGGGGAAAGAAAACCCTTTGAAAAAGGCTTCAGAGAAGTGAACGAGGATAATATATGTGTCTGCACAGTCAATCTTCCTCCGCAGGAAAAAAAACAAGTTAGTGGGTTGCTCCCACCTCTATATTCCTACGGCCCATCTGTTCACCTGCTATAGAAAAAACATCACAAGTTTTTGTAAGCAGAAGGACTTGCCTGGATAGAAAGAAGGATGAGAACGTGCAGTCTTTGAAACCTGGCTTGTTATTTTAAGCTGGCTTTTGAAAAGGGTGAGGGTAGTGTGAAGAAATAAGGACCACTGCCTGTTTTGCCCATGATCAGCATAGCAATGGAATTCTGTAGAGGATAAGAATTAAGTGAAGGATTGGGAAGTTGTAGAGTCAAGAAACATAAAATTATTCAAAGTCATCTAACAGAAAAAAACTATCCTGTAGAAAAGGAAAATTATTTGAAAATAGCCAGACCTTTTAAAGGTAAAGGTTTTCTCTTTCCAATTGTTTCTGACTCTAGGGGGCAGTCTTTTTAAAGACTTTCCAGGTAGCTAATTTTATAAGTGAAAATAGCCCCTAATCCCCCCCAAAAAAATCCTGATGGGGAAGTTAATCACATATGTTGCAGGCTACATTACAGCGATGGTATTCAAACTTAGGTATAAGAAAGGACTCCAAAGCAAATTTTGCAGATACTACCTACATTGTATCTGTTGAAAATGGGGATGACGATGTTTGTAAATTGGAAGCCCTAAGGCATTAAAACACACACACACACACACACACACACACACACACACACACCTAAGAAGAGGTTGATACAGAAACAGAATTCTAAATTCATATTTGTAATCTTGATGCTTTCTTAAATAATTATAAATGCAGCTCTGTACTAGACCTGTAGTAACCCCACTAAAAGCTTGTTGCTATATACAGCTCCCTGAACCTTAGCCGTTATGCAATAATTCTCAAGACACAGTCAAACCCTTTAGAATCCTCTCTGTCTTGGAGAGAGGCCTATGTCTCCTAAATACACTATATAATGAGGTAGACTTCTAATCTTGCCTGAAGAAAAAAAAAAAAACCTGACATGATCAGCAGACGTGGGATTCAGCAGGTTCTGACCAGTTCTGGAGAACTGGTAGCAGAAATTTTGAGTAGTTCGGCGAACCAGCAAATACCACGTCTGACTGGAGATTTTACAGTATCCTGCCATGCCCACCAAGCCACACCCACAGAACCAGTAGTAAAAAAAATTGAATCCCACCACAGATGATCAGACAGGGCAATCCGTTTTGGATTGAACCTGGACTTCTTGGAAGTTCCCAAGGTCCAAAATGGATCTGAGAGGCTAACCTCATGTATGCTTGTAAGTGTATTAATGCATACCACCAAGTATACAGAAACAATGTAAAAAAAAGAAAGATGATAAAAAATATGAGAGAAAAGGCAAAAGTAAAATGACCTAAGCTTGTGTCATGAATGTGTGGGTTTTCGAAGAGTTCTATTTATGAATGGATGAGTGTGAAGGGCATGGCTTTACAGATACATCTCTGAATGAATTTATTCACTAACATAGTTCTGATTTAGCATGAATCTGAATTCATTAAGTTTTAGAGTAGGGCTTTGTAAAGCATGGGAAAGGGTGCCTGCCTTTTGCAAGGTGGTTCTCTTTAAGTTTGCATTCTCCAAAAGGCTGACTATGGTCTTTCAAGGGCCTTGCAGAAGGTTTCCACATGTAGGCATAACTACTAGCAGTACTAGTGGAAATCTTGTGTGTCATGGAAGAGCATACATGACAAACATGTGAAACTCTGTTAAATAGCCAAGCCTCCCGATTGTTAGCATGGCCTCATTACTTTGATAAGGATGTTCTGCTCATGGCAGTGTACTTTCCAAGACCCTTCTCTGTATGCTTCATTTAGCTCTAGTAATGCCTGCAATGCAGCCCATGGTAGCTTGCTCAGCAAAAGATGGGTTTAAAAAATCTTGGCTTAGAAGTTTGTGTGAACAAAACTCATACTCATTGGTTATGCCCACATTCTACTTCGGGCATAATTTATTTGGGTTTTTGGTCATAGCCACTGTGACATAATATTTGTAGGAAAATTGAACATGGGGGAATGGACCTTTTGTCTTTGGGGAAAGGGGAGAAAGGGAAGTGATGAAGGAAACTGAAAATTTTCCGTCAACCCCACTCCTTTGAAATCCAATCTTTCTACCATTTATTGATACGAATGGGCACATCATTCTGCTATTAATGCCGATAATACATTTAACACTAAACATTGGCATTAAGCGACGCTTGGGAACTCAAATGTGATTTTCCGATGAGCTGTGCCATACATTACGGGTGAGTTAAGAAAGAAATCAGTCCCATTCCTTGCATTCATGGGAGGAAAGGATATTGCACGCCTCTCGTTGCAAATCCCATACGGGCTTGAATCCCTGAGGGCAGATAAATTCAATAAGGGGGAAGCTTCCCTTATCTTTGCAAGCGTTCTTCCCTTGAATTTCTGTCCGCCGCGTACCTTTGCAAATGGAAAAGCCCACGAATACTATCTGCCGACAAAAACAGGCTAAGAATTTCACGGAAATACCTCTAGTTTCAGATAGAGAACCAGCCGGTCACCAGAGTTCCCGGAGGAAGATCTCGTTCTAAGTTGCGTTTTGATCTCTCGACAGTAAAAAAAAGAAAAAGAAAAAGAAAAAAAAGGTCGACTTTTTGCAGTGCGAACAAGCGGGCAAAATAAATAAATAAATAAATAAATGAGACGCAATCCTTTCCTCGGGCTCTGGGGGTCGCTGCAGCCCTTCCTTGAGCCCTCTCTTCTCCTTCCCCGGCAGCCCCCCGAGGAGCCTGAAGCTCAGCTTGGCGGCGAGCAGCGCACGGGCAGCCTGCTGCCGCGCCGTGCGGCGCCTCCTCCAAAAGCTGCGCGCGTGTGTCGAGCGGCGGAGTGGCAGAGCCGGCCAGCCCCGCCAGAGGGACGAAGCGAGGCGATGCCAGCCGTTTCCTGGCGCCAGAGCCGAAAGGGCTCGGGCACGTGCCTGCTCTGCTGAGTCTCAGCCACGGCGGACGAATCCGGACGGACGGACCGACCGGCACGCAGCGCGCTGGGGAGATGAAAATGGGGAGCGGCGTACCCCGCCGCAAGGACGCGCCGGCGGAGCGGCTGTGAAGGCGCGCCAAAGGTAAGGGGCTGGGACGCCAACGGGGCTGGAGTCGGGGGCACGGAAGCGCTGCCAGAGGAGAAGGCGCCGAATCGGAGCTAGTAAAGTTTGCCCTTGGTCCTCCGGCGAGCGCGGGGATCTCCTCGGAGACCTCCTGCCGCTCCCCTGGACTTGGGAATCGAAGGCGGCTTGCCAGCTTGCCCTCTCCGGGAAGGGACTTCGTGATCCGGCTTTCAGAAAGCCTGGCGGAGCGGCTGGTTTACTTTCTCGCTTCGGGACTTGAAGCGGGGTCGCCAGAGGCAGAGCCAAGTAGTTGCCCACCTCGGGATTCGCCACCGGCGTCGGTTTCGAGCAGCCGAGCGTTTTCTCCGTTTAATAAAGGGGGCCAGCGAGCCTCCCTTTATCCTGGCGCTCCCGTTAAGAGTTCGGGTGCCGCGTTCGGCAGGGCAGAGCAGGGTCAGGTCTGCGAGGGAGTGACAGGCAAACTCCATTTTGGCTGCGACAACGGGTGTTCGTTGGGGTTTTTTTTTGGGGGAAGTTCGATAAAAATGGCGGAGGTGCAAAGTCAAAACAAACTCTCCCGTCAAAGTAAATCTCACCAGACACCTGACCAAAAAAAAAAAACAACCACCACCAACAACAACAACCCACCAATCATCCACATAGTGGAAGGTTTAGGATGGTCATTTTCCTCAGCTCTGATTTTCTCCCTGGAGATAAAGGGAAGGATGCCAAGAATCAGAGGGCAGAGATACAGGTAATTTTTTTTAAAGAAGTGTGGGGGGGAGCAGGATGCTCTTTGCACAGCCTTTGGGGTATCTGGGATCCTTAGAAAAAGCAGGGCAGAACATTCCTGTCTCAAGTGCTGGAGACAGGGCGACTGCCCCCCCCTTGAAATCTGCGAGCAAGGCTGTGAGGTGTGGCTGGCTGTCAGCCTTGGAATACTTGCTGGGATTCTTCCAAAGGGATGGAGTAGGACAGACAAAAAAGCCTTTCCAGCTGATGGATGTCTGCTCCAGAACTGATATTACTTCATTCATTTCCATACTTGTGACTTTCAGTACCTTCTAGAGTCATCCACCCATTGTTGTAGTAAGATAGCAATGAGGAACAGGCTTTATACCACTCCAGTGAAGGCTGGAAAATGCTGTGCAGAGGCTTTAAAGGTTGTTAGTGGAGAAATGGCCTTAGGATGTCATCCAGCCTGCGCTATACTGAAGTATTATAATAAAGACAAGCATATCATCGCTTCGATAGCTGAGTGATGTCATCAAATGGATTAAGGATGGATATCTCTTGAAAAATACAATACTGTGCCTTGGGGATCAACGGAAGAAATATCTGTCCCCCGGACTCTTGACACAATGAGTGTTTATGTATGCTTTGAATTAGCAATGTTGCTCTTGCAGTGGAATTTTGTTACATCACAGGCACTGTAGCAGATCCCATGGTCACAGCTTTAAGAAAGCAGGCAATTGTTTTTGGAATGGTGGATGCAGCATTGTGGCATGAAGTGTTCCCCTCATTGAGGCCTGCTGTTTGTATTGATAGCTATTTTTTCTCAGGGTGAAGGCATAGTATAGTACACTTCTGCTAGTTAAGATGTGGAAACCCAGTTTCTTGTTGGATAAGTCATTGTTTCATTGGGTCTGAAGTAAACCATGTGGCTTTTGTAAATTATATCTCCTACTTCATTTTTACATAGTTCTGGAATTTATTGTTCTGGAAAGAGTCGATCCAACATCATGGACCAGTAACCGTTTCTTTGGGTGACTCTTTGGAAACAATTTTAAACTTTTCAAAGGATGCAAATAAACTACACCCATGAAGACATTGTTTGATACATAAAAGGGATCCAACTCCAAATCTGCATTCTAATATCATTGTTGACATGTGTTAGACTTTAAAATTTGTCACACCCTATAGCTTTTAGTGGAAGGTTCACTATTGGACATAATTGCATTGGATCGTCTGATGAAAGTACTTTTTCATTTCTTTATCTACAGTAGTCCTTTTATCTGTGAGGAAATAGATGCTCTTGCATAAAATCCCCAAAAAAAAAATGACAGTTGGCAGATGAGCTCTTCTGCTGACCACTGTCTCCATGAGAATGCTAGCAATACAATTATTACCTTGCAGAATTTTCTTCTATTCTTGAAACAGCAAGGGCCGTTCCCACTCTTTCGCTATCTAATTGGGTCAATGTCTGAGAGAATCCCTGAGCTAGCAAATTGAGTCATAAGACATCCAAGAGCTTATCTGAAATTGGTATTATTCAGAATTAACGAAGGTAGCTAGATTGATAAGGTAAGCACAGAATAATATTAGAGTCTTGTGCTGAAAGGATAGTGGACAAAGTACAAAGGATTTTTTATTATGATTTGAAATTTTGCATCAATATTTCCAATTTACAGGGTAAATAGCATGTAATATGCTGGACTTTATTACCAACTTTTTTTTCTTTTTAGCAAATGGAGAACATCAAGGAATGTTCAGCACTTTTTCTTAGAGAAAATCTGAATCTCAGGAACCTGCTTTAATTTGTATAAGCATTTGCCAAAAATGGATGCATTATTAAATCAGATGAATGCAACTTCATGGCCAGGTTTCAAAGGAAATACTTCAGTGCTGGCCATTGTGATATAAAACCCTTAAACTCCTTGCTATGTAACAAAGGCACCCCTTGGAAGTATAAAGTAAAAGTGAATGATGATAATTTCTTATTATCATTCTCTTTTACTTTATATTTCCAAGAGGTAACTCTTATTATCATCACTAATTGCTTGATAATTTCTCTAAATCTAATGATTAATATTTTTAAGGTGAAGAATAGGAAGCTGAATGGTTTTTGTATTACACAGTGTTAATCTGAAATTGAGAAATGGGTTCTTATAACACTAATGCTGAAGGACGTGTATCTTTCTTACCACTACCTCTATGTGTCCCACACAAATAAGTTCCCTAATGCAGGGGATGATCTTCCTTCCTTTCTCCCTCCCTCTCTCCTTCAGACCTCATGATTTAATAACTGGATTCCCATAAAGAATAGTTGTTTAGGGTTAAGCTGTGCTCTTAGGATTAATGAATAAAGCACTTCTGAATTCACATTAACTTTGGGAATTTCTTTTCAGCACCATAATTAAGCCTGTTGCTCTTTTTAACCTACATAACTACTTTTGGTTTTACTTTTACACATTCTTTGATTCAGTAACCTAATTTGGGATTGGAAGAGTCTATTTCAGTGATGGCTAACCTTTTTAGGCTCCCATGGCGAAAATTGTGTGTGCACGACCAGAAGGCATGCGTGCTCCCCTCATGCCCCCTGCGCATGCGTGCATGACACACACACACACACCTCACACACGCTATGCATCTCTGCACATGTGAGTGTGATCTCCAAACGTGCTATGTGTCTCTGTGCATATACTGTGTCTCCTGTGCACCCCTGCCCCTACGCATGTGCGCCAGATACCCGACAATCCACTATTGGGTGACAGCGCACACATGCATGTACAGTGGGGCTCTTCCGGGTGACCTCTCGCGTGCCACTTCTGGCACTTGTGCCATAGGTTCGCCATCACGGGTCTATTTTATTTTTAAACATACCTTTATTAAGTGGCATCAAATTTATGTAACAGTTATTATGTGATGTAATATTTCAATATTTACTTCTTTTAAAAAAGTAAAAAATTAAAGACTGGTAATTTTGTATCATGAATTAAATAATTCAGAAAGTTTTACTAAATTAATTGAAAGTGCTTTTTTTTGCTCCTTTCTTAACAGAAAGCTAATTTAAATGTTGACAAAGATGTCTGCTACATTTTCTTAGCAATTGAGTAATTCTGATACAAGTTTCAGTAGATGGCAGAACCTAGCTGAACTTGGTTAGCACTTGAAAGGCTGCCAAGGAATACCAAGAAGTTATGCTAGTCAAAAACCCGTAATGGAATAAGGCAGGGAAAAACCACTTCTGCATAACTGTCAAGATAAATTCATGATTGTGTCCATGTAATCACCAGGAATCAAGTTTGACTCAAGGACATCTTTACCTTTTCATATGCAGAGAAATGTGGGAATACCACGGAGTTTATACAGGTAGAGGACTTTGAGATACAGGACAACCATGTCTACTTGCTACCACTGAATAATATAAAGGATTCAAATTTGACTAGAGCTGTATTGGTCATATGATAGATGATAAGTGAAGAAAACTGCATTTTAAATAGAATAATGATCTTCTTTATGTACAGCAATGCAATATTAACGTTGTCCGGAATAAGATATATAGACTTCCGTATGGCAAAATTAGGATGTTTAGCATTGTTTTAACAGTTAAAAAATAAATTAAAAAAGATTGAAATGGGAACATGACAAAGGTGCAGGTAATATTCATACTAAGAACATAGATAAGACATATTTTTCCGATCTCTCCTAGTATAGTAACTAAAATGGTCCAGTGAAGCTGAATAGTGTGTTTCAGGGCAAATGAAAGAAAATAGGTCATAGTTAAATTGTGTAATTTGTTATTACATGAAAAAGTGATGGTGGACTTTAAAAAGGGTTTCCTATCAACTGATGTCAGGTGGACGATGTACAGGGCACATGACCAGATGAGTTCATTCTACTTTATTGTAAAGCTGCATTGAAAGAATCTTGCAAATGTCCCACGGCTCTTTTCCAACCGAAGAAGTTAGAGAAGTTCCTTTCTGAGTTTCTTTCTTTATGGACTATGTCTTTTATTATCTGATCATTCACTCCCGCCTCCCAAGGTAATTCCCGTATATACCATTTTAGCTAGTACACAACTGGTTCACAAATTCTTGAAGGAGAAAAGTTATTAATATGCAGTCTTAGAGGTTGTATATTACATACAGTATTGGAAGCAGTATGGCTCTGAATACTGGCTGATGGGAAACTAACCAAGATTTGTCCTATTCTGACATGCATGTCTTACTTATTGCTTTCCGTTTACATTTGGTTGTCCATCATGGAAAAGAAAATGCTGGACAAAGGAGGATTCTAATATTCCTAACAGACAGTTCTACTTTCCCTTTTTGTCTTTTCTTACATGGCTATGTCCTATGCATTGGGTTAAATAATCCTAAAAAAATCAACCTTCTTGGCAAATCTAAATTTTGACTTCAGGGAATTCTTATGTCAGGAGAGTTTTGCATTTAAAAGGAAGAATTGATTTGATTTGATTTCGCTGCATTGACATTTGAATGATTATTATTATTTCTCAGCCAATTATGTTACGTATTGTTTATCAGTTGCCATTTTTTCTGGTAATTTGTTTTAGGTAAGCTCAGAAACATTACTTTCATATCTTTTTTAACTTTTTCAAGCAGATTTATTATTGACTAAAACTGGATTTTTGGGAGGGAAGGGAAGGGAAGAAATAAAGCTTGTCTCACCACACAATAGCCAATTATACTAGGGGAAAATGCTAAAATTGAATTTCATTATATTTTGGTTAAAATAAATAATAAAATAAAAAAACCAGTTTTCAGAGGTTTTATTTTTATTCTATAGATATTTTAGAGGATGATCAGGGTTATTATCTTAATGGCAGAGTTTTCCTGACTGGATTTCATTGCAGATTTTTTTGGTTACTTCTTAATTGTATATTTATTGTAGGTAAATATTTTTATTTAGACCTTTTACTAGAAAAAATATGTCTTTTAACTAGAATTAACAACTACAAATTAATACTGCAAAACTGCAGCCTTTTGTTTTATACATTTTGAGAAAAGAGCAGGATTGCTGTGACTGAAATTAAATCACAAATTTTCTGACTTTTTTTGTTTATTGCAACAGCCTGTTACTATCCACCTGTTTGGAAGAATTTTATACCACCTTTTCCCTTTAAACTAGCATTCTTACATCAACTGAATTTCTTTCCCTCCTTCTCTTGCAAGGAGCCAGGATCTATATTTCTTTTGAATTAAACTGTTCTGGAGAATTTGATTGTAAAGAAGAAACACATTTTAAGCTTTTTAAGATAGACTTAAATAAGATAGAAAATTTGAGATAAAAGCCCAGGATTTGTTTTTAGCACTCATTTTCAACTTGTAATCATATGTCTGATTACACTTATTTAAGTTACTGTCTTTGCGGAAATGTATGATGTGCTTCATAAATCCAGGTGTTATACAGAAGGACATAGAATGAGATGTGGTGGCGCAGTTGTTAGAATGCAGTACTGCAGGCTACTTCTGCTGATTGCCTGCTGCCAGCAGTTCAGCAGTTTGATTCTTACCGGCTCAAGGTTGACTCAGCCTTCCATCCTTCTGAGGTCGGTAAAATGAGGATCCAGATTGTTGGGGGCAATATGCAGTATATAAGACAAAGTGCTATTGCTATTGTATTTATTTTCATTTTTCATATCTATTTTTCATCAGGTTGAAACTAATGGTTGAAAAGTGCAGTATTAGGTTAACAGACAGACAGATAATTAGAGTTGGAAGGGACCTTGTAGGTCATCTAGTTCAACCCCCGCCGAAGTGGGAGACCCTACACCATTTCTGATGGTGGAAATACAAAGATAGGACAAAATGACCAAACAATGATAAAACCAAATTTACTGCATTTACTTAAAAATCACAGGAAGTGATTAATTTTTAAAGTTCCATTAAGGAGATTTGTCTAAGTATAATAAATCTAATGCCGATCTCATGCCGTGTATGGAATAGCGTTAAATCTCTTCTTCACAGTTACATGCTCCTAATCCATTTATGTAAATGCTCTTCCAGTTGTTCATCTTAAATCCATTTCTGCCAAATGTTCTTTACTGCTGCTTTAGAAACCCAGAAATATTGGGGAGAAAATTTGGACTGTGTAAACCATGAAACTGAAGATAAGTCCAGTAATTTCTATTGCAAACATTAATGTTGATCTGGAAGAAAAATATCTGGATTAACATTTAGCAGCAAATTAAACCATGCAAAATATTCAAGTGCTGTGATGGCTAAAATCATTAATAATCTGATTTCTTTTTAAAACTGTCCTGAAGGCCACGTACCTGAGTTCAAGGAGAGAGCATATACAATTTATCTTAGTTTACAAGCCACAGTAGCTTGCTTATTCAACACACTGAACCCAAACCTATCAAATAGATTATGTAGTATATAAACCCATTTACTTTCTAGTTTATTTCAGAATTTCCAGAGGATTCAGTTTCATAGTTATGTAATGGATCAGATTGTGAAAATGCTCTAAAGTGAAACTGACCAATTCATGTGGCCTGAATGAGTGAATACATTTGAATCACAGCTTAATGATAGGATCTGTACAAGGATCCAGGTATGTTCCCACTCTCAGTGGGATTTCCATGCATGGGCAAACTTTTTATCACATGGTGTATCCTTAATTTATATGAAAAGGTTGTTTCTCGATTCCACTTTGGGCATCAAACTTTCTCACAATATGGATTTTTAGCACCTAAGAAGTTTTTGTTTAGGAGTCTCAGTACTTGAAAGAACAACATCCAGAATCAGAAATAACAGAACAGAGACTAGCAGATCAGTGTTGATTTATAATATGAAATGAAGTATTCAGACATAGAATTGGTGTCAGGTTTCCAAGTGATGAAATCCATTTAAAAAAAGTAGAACAAATTCCACCTTCCAAGACAATTTCTTTTATTTAGGAGAGCATCAGATTGGCAAATCCATGGTAATTCCAGATCTGACACAACCCGGAATTACCCCACAATATTAAAAGTTAGAAAACAACCCACAAAAGTCACATAGAAGTAATATCAATATTTCTTGATGTCATAAATCACCACCTCAAGGGGCCCAAGCATGGACAGCTCATTTCCTATGGGAAGAAGGATCACCTAGCCAAAAACACTCTCTTTATCTCCACTCCTCCCCACTTAGAAATGTGGCAAGCCCAAAACCCTTCCCCTCATGACTGCCACAGAGAAAGTAAGAAAATATATATATATACTAAGCCTAACTAAAATGGCTACACATATGTCAATTTCAGGCTTGACAATTGGAAGAACTGCAAAAGTCAACCTAGAGCAGAGAAATCGAAACTTTTCTAGAAATAGTTCAGACAGTAGAGGCAAATCAGGGGAAATAAGTAGCAGAGGAAGCCAGCATTGCTATTGAACTGTTTTCATTCCCAAACCAGGGTCCCTCTCCTCTGTTTTCTCCTCAGAAAGAACAGAACTCTCTAACTAGACAACAAGAATTGGAACAAATAATAACTGATTGTATAGAACACTACAAAACAACACAATAAGATTGTTAGCATTGAAATTTGTTACAGCCCCCCAAAACCAGCTAGCACAAGTATTAAAAGATGTCAGTACTGTAATATTTTAAGGGACGTGGTAGCTCAGTGGCTAAGACGCTGAGCTTGTTGATCAGAAAGGTTGGCAGTTAGGTGGAGTGAGCTCCTGTACTTGTCCCAGCTTCTGCCAACCTAGCAGTTCAACAGCATGTGAAAATGCAAGTAGAAAAATAAGGACCACATATGTGCAAGGGGAATGTTTACCTTTACTGTAATATTAAATATAAGCACCAGCTGAATGGTAGTAACAATGATACTGAAATGGAGTTTGGACGGGACAAATGTTCCACCTTTACCATTAACAGGGGAAAAATAATGAACATTGACGGAATCAAGATGCCCTATGGCAATAACATCAAGAATCTGGATGAAGATCATTTGGAGACCTGGGCATCCTTCAGATTGACAACATCAAGCACACTGAAATTGAGAAGAAAGTAGTAATGAATCTATCAGAAGGGTGAAGAAGTTTTTGAAGTATAAACTCAGTGGGGAAAATACTATCAAGGAAATTAATAACCTGGTAATTCCAGTTATTAGATATGCATTTGGAATAGTAGACTGGATTCAAGCAGAACTAAAAGCCTGGAATAGGATTGTCAGAAAAATAATGACAATGAATCATGGCCTTTTATCCATGTAGCGATATCAACAGACTCTGTTTGCCAAGAAGCATAGGTTGGCCTAGAACAGTAGTGGCTAACCTTTTGGGGCTCCTGTGCCAAAAATTACATGTGTGGTTGTGAGCTCGCATGCCAGCACCCAGAAGGCAATGTGTGCAGCTCCCCCACGCCCCCTGCGCATGCGCACGCAATCCCCCCATGTCTCCCCCTTAACTGCACTGCACATGCGCATGTCTCCCAGCTGATTTTTGTCCTCCCAGAGGCTCGAGGGAAGCCTCTGTAGCTTTTGGAGGCCGAAAAATGGGCCTGTTTCATCAGTTCCGGTATTTCCGGAAATACTGGAAGTGACAAAACAGGCCTGTTTTTCTACCTCCAAAGGCTGCAGAGGCTTCCTCAAGCCTCTGGGAGGCCAAAACAGGCTGAAAATCAGCTGGGAGGTGCACACATGCACAGTGCAGCTAAGTTTGGCAGGGGCTTGTGTGCCTGCACAAATGGCTCTGCGTGCCACCATCACGGGCCTACAATATTGCAAGTACATCAGGCAGTTAAAGAAGAAAAAAAGTCATCTAAAGGGCTAGTATACCATGAAAGCTTTCTAAGTACCAAAGAGATAAATTTGGCCTATAAGAAAGTCCAAATGAAGAATAGAAAAGAGACATAGTAAGGAAATAGCCAGTACATAAATAGCCAGTACATAAAGAACTAGCAGGCAAAGAAGATAACAAGAAGATCTGGCAATGGCTAAAAGAAGGAAAGTTGAAGAAAGATACAAGAGGGGCAAATTCTGGCTGCACAAGACTAAGCATTAACTACAAATGCATAGAAAACCAATATTGAGAATATTGCAACGAACAGCAAATGATGTCTTTGCAAAGAAGCTGACCATTTAGTTAGCTGCTGAAGAAGATTTCACAGATTGATTAGAAACAACTTCATGACAAAAATGGTGCATTAGAATATCTGCAAGAAACACCATTTTCCAGCAAGCAAGAATTGTGTGATCACAAGGTAGACAAAGTAATAGGAAAGGAAGAGCTAAAATGCTATAAGACTTCAGAATTAAGAGACAATAACATATTCAATTATGCCCTAAAATTAAGTGAGGCTCATGCAGCAATGGTTGTACTTGGCAAATTGAGAAACACTCTTAAAAGCTTGATCCCCTGAATAAGAGCTGTAGCTTCTGAGTAGCTTTGAAGGACAGACCAAAATTCTGTTTATTGTTGTAATCTAGAGAAATGGGCAAGGCATGAATGATGCTATAAAATTTAGGATCATAGAAAGGTCTTCATTAGCATTTTGCCCACTAAGTAGAGTTGTTTAAAGGCCTGGAAGAAAGTAGAGTTTTATTTTTTACAAGTTCTTCTGGAGTGGAGGCAGGAATGGAAATAAAATAAAAAGCCACTTTATTTGAGACCGTTGTTTTTTTTAAAGATGAAACCACATTTCTACTAGAATTTACTTATAATAAATTCCTGCAGCAAATCTGGTTCATGCAGATCACTGCCATGCTTTCTTTTGAAGAAAGAAAAAATGTTGTGAAAAATCAAACCAAATGGTTTAATGACCAAACAGAATAGGACTTAATAGAATAGAATAGAATAGAATAGAATAGAATAGAATAGAATAGAATAGAATAGAATAGAATAGAATAGAATACAATAAGGGACCTTGGAGGTCTTCAAGTCCAGGAAACCCCACACCACTTCAGACAAATGGTTATCCAATCTCTTTTTGAAAACTTCCAGTGTTGGAGCATTTACAACTTCTGAAGGCAAGTTGTTTCACTGATTAATTGTTCTAACAGTCAGGAAATTTTTCCTTTGTTAAAGTTGCTTTTCTCCTTGATTTGTTTCCTCCCATTGCTTCTTGTTCTTCCCTCAGGTGCTTTGAGGAATAGCTTGACTCCTTCTTTGTGGCAGCCCTGAGATATTGTAACACTGGTATCATGTCACCCCTACTCCTTCTTTTTATCAAACCAGCTCCAGCAACCGTTCTTTATATGTTTTAGCCTCTAGTCTCCTAATCATCTTTGTTGCTCTTCTCTGCACTCTTTCCAGAGTCACAACATCTTTTATACAACATGGCGACCAAAATTGGATGTAGTATTCCAAGTGTGGCCTTACAAAGGCATTATAAATGATATTAATACTTCACGTGATCTTGATTTTATCCCTCTGTTTATGCAGCCTAGGACTAGGTTGGCTTTTTTTGGCAGCTGCTGTACACTGCTGGCTCGTATTTAAATGATTGTCTACTAGGACTCCAAGATCCCTCTCACAGTTACTACTGTTGAGCAAGGTACCATATATGCTGTACCTGTGCATGTTGTTCTTCTTGCCTAAATGTAGAACTTTACTTTTTTCACCTTTGAATTTCAATTTTAGATAGTGCCCAATGATCACGTTTGTCAAGATCCTTCTCTACCTTAAGCCTATCTTGTGGAGTGTTGATTATTTCTGCTAGCTTGGTGTTGTCTGCAAATTTGAGCTTGGTCTTGTCTGCGGTGTGCAAAGTTGAGTGAACCAAAGATGCAGTTGTGCGTATGTGTGTGTGTATGTGCACTGGCTTAAATTAGTTCATTGCTTTGTCACAGCCTTTGTTACCCTGATTCCCTAGAACAGAGGTGTCAAACTCAAGGCCCGGGGCTCGAATCTGGCCCATGGGGTAGTACTTAGAACTGGCCCATGGTTGCCACCGTGAAATCGTGAAGGACTGGCCACTGACCGCGAAAACAGAGCTTGGGAGGGCCATGTGCGGCCCTCCCAAGCTCCATTTTCCCTGGCAGAGGGTTGCAGGAGGCTGTCCCAGCTGAAATCTGAGTTCGCAAGCCTGTTTTTGCTGGTAGAGTTACCACAGGCACCCTCAACACCACAGGTGCCCTCGACACTGATGCGGCCCTCAATGAAATCAAGTTTGAAACCCCTGCCCTAGAATGTAGCTTCTTTTTCTTTGATAATGCAATCTATCAGTGCCTGATAATAATGCTAACAGTGCTCTTGTAAATTGCTAAGGGAGAAACACACTGAAATCATAGAAAAAAACAGTTATAAAGCTGTAATTTCTTGCTGCAGGAATTTAGTAGAAGTGAATCCCAAGGAGTTAAGGAAATAATAATTGCAGTATAAAATGCACTGAATTCCTTATGCTTCTTTAGCACCAGAACCTCTTTGGTCCCCTAACTGGCACTGTCATGAACTTTGTTTGCAGACATGACTCCATGACTTGTTGACCTTATTTGTTGACTACATTTCAATAGTGCTCTTGCTATCATTATGCTCCAAGGAAGGGAATTTATCATGTCTGATTGTTTTTACTGTGGGGAAGAGATACAGAAAATGTATTTCTGCAGAAGGAACCCAGAGGGGCTTATCAACATTAAGTTATGCAATGCTTTGAATTTGAAAGGGAAAAGATGCTTTGGCCTATGATGCAAACATATTAAACATATTAAAAGCTATATCAAACCCTGCTCCAGTTAACAGCGGTGTCCCCCAAGGCAGCATTCTAGGACCCATACTCTTTATACTCTATATAAATGGCCTTTGCAATCACCTTATAAGCAACTGTATCCTCTTTGCGGA